>NC_141147.1:136501666-136652737 GCF_053477565.2 Lygodium microphyllum
AGAGAGAGAGAGAGAGAGAGAGAGAGAGAGAGAGAGAGAGAGAGAGAGAGAGAGAGAGAGAGAGAGAGAGGTTTAGCAAGTGACACATTTTCTTTCTGTGCATGGACACTCATGTTTTTTATTTATGTAATACTTACAATTTTATATTCAAGAAGGGAGCATTAGAATTTATGAAGGTATGGCTTATAGGTTAACAATTCTATATTCAAGAAGGGAGCAGTAGAATTTATGAACCCATGTAGTCATTTTATTTCCTTCATTACATGTGATGTTATTATGTGTAGAGAATGGCCTAGAAGCATGTCACACTACTACTTGATGATATCCATTATATTTTGGCTATCCTTTTGTTTGGAAGGTTTTGATTTTTGCATTTATTGAGGCATGTAGATGGTATAAATAAACCATAATATTTGACACTATTTGCATGGCATATCCACACAAGGAGTTGTTAAACTTGGAGGAATATATATATCTTCTCTTGCTAGTATTACCATAATCCACAAAGAAAAATGCCTTTATGAAATTATTTGATAAAGAATACCAAATTAAAGGCACTCCACTTGATGTAACATGAATATATTCACTCAATATGAATGCATGATTGTTTGAAGGTTATGCATTTTAAATGAGAAATGCAACATTTTTGGCATAAGATTAAATACATTGGCCGATTATGATCATGCATATGTGTCTCAATTTTTGATTAAGCTCATTCGGATGCCATTTCATTATGAGGAGACTTGCATGGCATATATGGCGGCATGGAATCCTTGATTGTTCTTAATTGCTAGAGCATTGCAAATTGGAAAGAGGTGTACTAGCATCACCATACCTTTGCATTAACAAAGCCAAAACTTATAATGTTCATCTAGCTTGATCTATCTCTTGAAGAGAAGTATTGTTATGTAGTATTGATACCTTCAAGAGCCAATTTAGCACCAAAGGAGAGGTTACGAAGTGCCATCATAGTAGAGAACTCAATATGCTTCATTGCGATACGTACATCCCATATTTTAACCCCACTCGCATTGTTTGCCTATGACATTTGGAGTAATGTTGTTGCTATCATGTCCCTAAATTGATCAAATAGACCTCATATTTATTCGAACAAAGCCAAATTGTTGCTTTTCAAAGCTTTATTCTTTTGTATCCCTCTCAATTCAAGATTTAATGTCAACCATATTCTCCGTTCCTCCATATAGCATGAACTATTTCTCTTTAAAGCTCAATTAGCACTATGAGGCTACTTCACATTAGCATAGTTTGATGTCCCCTAGCCCCTACGGTGAGTCTAGTTTTGCATGCACATGTGAATGGACTTGTTTGCACGATCTATGGTAAAGTAAAAAAGCTCCAACAAAGAAGGGAAGTTCCTATAGTATCAATTGATTTTTATTCGCATCATCTTTCCAATCCCCCAACCTTATCCCTTCCAAGGATGGCCGGTTTCACATTCTTCTTTAGAATGCCCTTGCATTATCCTGATGATATATTTTCTTAAGAGAGTCCCTACCATGCATGGTCATTTTCTAGGACCTCAACACCATACATGTTCATTTTCTTAAGAGAGTCCCTACCATGCATGGTCATTTTCTAGGACCTCAACACCATACATGTTCATTTTCATGAACTCAACATCATTTTCCGTGGCATTATCCCTTCAATTATCATCACCATCACTTTCTTAACATTATCCCATATAGGTCCTTGACAAGAAATCTCGCCTTTGAATTATTTGTGTTAATTTGGTGCCCAACAAGATCTATCTACTATCCCCATCAATAGAACCAACTCAATGTGGTCCTCTCTCTCTCTCTCTCTCTCTCTCTCTCTCTCTCTCTCATTAACTTTTGTTCCTTGTTCTTGATGGGCGACTCCTGCCGCCCCACCTGGACCGCAATCATGGACGTTTGGCTCCACAAGCAGAAGGAAAAGAGCTCTTCTTTTGACAAAAAAAGAAAAGAAGATCATGTGATGCTGGCTCCACCACACTATAAAACGATTCAAAGCCTGCAATATCGCTATCATTTTCTTCTGTCCCCTACCAGTTTTTAGAAAGAAATAGATCCTCTAAAAAATCGTAGATCCTCTAAAATAATATTTCCTCTATCTCCACGGTCTACCGTCTTTTGGCCTTTCTCAAATGAGTCGAACGATTTCTCTTTGGAGATGGCAATCATGAAGAAATCTCCCGACTCCCTCCGGCTAAACACTAGCCAATTAGATCGGGCCAGCGCAGGAATGGTTGACTTGCAATTAGAGTCAAATTGAGCCGGCAGGCCCCATGGGCCATCCCAGGGTAGGGTTAGGCCAGGGGCTTTGTTACCATCATCATTATTATTTCCCATTAAATGCGAGCTGACGTTGGTTATCGATCGGATCCACTAATAAACTGGCCGAGCTTCGAAATTCGTGGCATTTCTCGACATGTAGGTCAAATGGGCATTTTCTTGGGGATAATCAGAATTTAAGTGTTTCCAAGTCTGAATTGAGAAGGGCAACTAAAGATGCTTGCGTCGATCTGCACCCACCTTCACATCAGCGGAGTAGCTGTGTGCTCTTGTACTATTTTGATACTGTGACATTTTTGTGCTGCTCGACCGTGAGAACTTTTATGCCAAGATCCTCTACCTTAGCTTAAGTGGTAGAGTGTGTATGTGTATCGAGAGTAGCACTAAAGCATCCGTCTCCCAGCCCTAAGGCATGGTTGTTGTAAGAGTCTACGTTTAGAGTTCCCATTGGCTACTATCACGGTGGATGTGTTGTGTGGGACCGAAATGTTCAAGTCAATGTATCAATAGTGTTGGATGCACCCCTCGATAACAAAGTCTACGATGTGAGCCCCAAATTATTGCTTACAAATTTTAAGTTCTTGTAACATGAAGCATGCCATTTTACTAGAAAAGAAAGCAAATGTTACATCTAATCTTGCATGGTACTAACCTAGAACCATCTTTTTAAGAAAATAAAGATGAAGTAGTTAGATGGTTAGAATAAAGAGCAAAAGAGCACAATTAATCTATCGTGACAAAGTTCTAAAAATCACACTATGATAAGACTATGACAAAATTTAAAGAGGTACTCTCATCCCTATGTATCCGTATCCCTAGCTAAGTAGAAGATTTGTAGCTTTCTCTACAATTTTTTCTTAAATAGGTCCATGACTTTGGGATATTACATGTGACCAATCCTCTTGCTCAATTGATCCCTTGGTGTGAACTACAGAACATATCTTGTTCAAGTATGCTCTAAGTTGAATAGCTCTATTAAAGCTTGATCTCCTTTTATAAGACTGCACATACTTACTAGTATATTTTATATCAAAGTTCCACATTAAAAGTTGATCCCTTCCTTTCCTTCATGGGTCCTTGCTTGCTCCGTTCTTTAAATTCAACATGCATAACAATGCCATGACTTATCTAAAGTGTTAAAACATGGTCGAAGTTGAAGACTTCTTAACCAATTACATTATTAGGAATATCATCTTCTTTCCATTGGATTATCTCTTGCAGATTGAGAATATAATGATGAATCTATCAAATGAAGTAAATCAATAACACTATTTCTTTCTCATTTTTTTCCAATTGAGTTTATACGGCCAAATTGTTGTAAGCTATTCATTATAGATCATAGAATGTCTTTAATGTAGCCTCATAGTTGCCTAAGGCATGCTGCATCATGGGGCTAGCAAAAATAGAGTATACCAATTATTTAAATCTCGAGAAGTTCATTAGTAAGAAATCCTCTACATAATGTGCATTCACAAGGTATTGTAAAAACCCCTTTGAAATGAAGTTTTCCTTTAAATTAAAAGTTAGCCTTAACACATAGCATAATGCCAAGCAATGAGCCAAGAAACATAACTATAGCTTGGATAGTGATGAAGCTCATGAAATCAAGTTGAATAATACAAGAAACAAGGCTCTTAAATAGGCTAAGCCTCACGGGCATGATTACACACTATTATGTTAAATGGGCACGAGCATTCACTCTCATGTTAAGTGGGAGGATCAAGCTACTCAAAGGAAGAAGAAACATACAAATGATTAGCCAAAGATATGGCCAAGGTTCCAACTACATCTTTTATACTACACCCTAATGCTCCAAGGTTTAGTGTGAAGGAAAATCTAAAAATTGCTACATTACAAGCCACCTTAGCCCAACAAATATTTATGCTCAAAACAGAAATGAAGTATATGATACAATGAGGGCTCATAATGATGGAAACCCATGCCATCAAGAGGGTTTACTAATCATATGCCATGAGAGAAGTCCTCCAATGAATAGAACTGGGATAGAAGTACGAGTGAAGAACCAAATTTGTAAATACCTTGTGCACAAGAAAAATAGGGTTGCTTCAAAAAAAGTGAAGAACCAAATCTGTAAACACCCTATGCACAAGAAAAATAAGGTTGCTGCAAAACAAGAGCCATAAATTTTATTGGAGAGCTATGGTTTGCATACAAGACATCTACTAATAAAAGACACCATGGGGCATCTATTAATACCATAAATCTAACTTTTTATGAAATTATAATAATGTAACTTGCTACTTAAATTTAATATAACAAGCTGCCATGTTTAGAAAACTCATGTAGTCTCTTGTAAAAGCTAAGGAAAAGAGCCAAGTTATGAGGTGCAATATAGACTCTTCCTTAGGTAATCCATGCCATTTAATACGGTACTCTAGCAAGGTTATATTGCTTAAAACCTTTTCTCTCTTCCCAAAAATCCTTTCTAGCTCATATACAACTAGCCCATCCTCATCAATGGGAGGCAACTCTTCAAGCACTAGAATTTCAAGACCCACATACTTTTTAAGGTGAGAAAGATGGAATACATCATGTGAACATGTGGAAGAAGACAATTGGAGTTGACAGTCAAGCAAGATCATCAACTTTCCTAATGACTTAGTAAGGTCCATAAAATCTATGAGAAAGCTTGTTGTTATGTCAAGCATATCTTGAGTTGGGTATCTTTCAAGAAGACCTTGTCTTTATCTTCAAATTCTAAATCCTTTTTTTCTTATCAACATATACTTTTATAACCTATTGTCACTATCACTATCACTTTATTCATTATTCTTTACAAGATAATAGAATAAGGGAAGGTAAGTCATACGATGTGATGTTGGAGTTTCCACATACCATCTTGCTTGAATCTCCATAGTTCTTGCTTCTGCTTGTGCTTCCACTCATGATCCATCTTTCAACTGGTATTAGGGCTGGTATTCGAGGAGCTTCTTTAGCATTATCTTTAGCCCAAAAGAAGAGTTGGGCCTGGGGCTACTTGAGGCCTTCTAGGGGTTTGTCTGAGCCTTTCCAAGTTCCCCCTTGTGGCCATTTACTTCAGCCCCCAACCAATAGCAACACGAGCAACAACCCACGTGTTTGCATCTATTGTCCATGGCCCTTTGGCTCTCATAGGTCACCTACAACGCATTGCTCCTTCCTCAATGCTTAGGCAAATCATTGGCCACCACTTGAACATTATTTTAACAATTGAAAGCTTGGTCTTAAATGTTATTTGGAGTATTTAAGCTTAGTCCATTGACTATGAACATAGGAAAGGTTTGCTATATACTATCTGAGTAACATCTTTGAATGCCTATAGCTTATGTGATGCTTATGGGGCAAGTTTGAAATGCCTAGATGCTTGGGAAAGCTTCTTCGACAGAGCAAAGCTCGAATAGCTTAACATTTGAGGGCTTCTTAGCAAAGTTTAGACAGTAAGCATTCACGTTGAATATCTATGTATTGAATACCTACATGCTATTTGAATATGTTACATGGTTATGTTGATACATGGCATTGATTATTATGCCTAGATATCTTATGTTAAGCCTTGGACCTTGGATTTGAGCTCAGTTGGTTGCATTTGGATAATGGCCATTTGCTTAAGTGATTTCCACTTGCAAACTTAAAGACCTATTGTAGGTATATGGTCCCAGATGGATACATGATGCATTTTGGGTATTCGGATCTTATGAGCTTTATGCGTTGATCTTTGTTTTGCTCTTGGACACTTTACTTCTAGTGGGATTACTTGGTCTTTTCTTCATAAATCATGGTTCATTTGAGTCAATGGGAAAAACTCTAATGCTTTCTTGGTTTATGCATTTACTATCACTATAGAGGTTTATGACTGTGGACTAATTTACCTTTGATTTGGAGATATTGTACCTATTATTATCAGTGGGTTGTTAGTGGTCGATATAGGCTTGGCATGCATATTGGTATATATCTATGTACTTGACACCTTGGATGCTTTGATAATTTTTGGTACTTGGTGATTTATGCTCTGGCTTTACATTGCTAGTTGCATTGTATATCCTAGTTGCTACCTAGATTTTCTTGGTAGTGGGAGCTTACTCTTTTGCATGTTTGCCTATAGTTACATGTTGATTTAGTGTACTTTTATGGACAACTATAATAAAAATCAATTTTGAGCAATTTTTTTGAGAGTAAACACTTGTATGTAGATTTTGGTACTTTGTACTTGTGGACAATAGTATATTGGCCTAGTTTATCTCATATTGCACACTTTTTGGCTTGGTTTTAGGACCGATTTGCTATTATTATATCAACCCACAATCTCTTTGTTTAGCAGATATAGTGGCAAGCGCTTCAAATGCTTCCAATGATAATGCTATCTTCAATATAGAGAAGTTGGATGGCAATAACTTCAAGTATTGGAACACTCAAATTTGGCATGTATTGGTGCAAAAGAAATAAGTCAAGCCATTGAAATTAGAGGGAATGGAATAAAGCTAGAAGGTTATAATTCAGATTAGTGGAAAGAGCTTGATGAGCTATGTGAGTCTATAGTTACTTTTTCATTGTCAAAGCAAGTATATTTCAATGTTATTGAGACCGAGATGGGTGCTTATGCATTATGGAAAAGAATTTGCAATATCAATGATAAGTAGAGTCTTGCAACATAGTTATATTGGCTTAATAAACTCATGGATCTTTGTATGAAGGAAGGGACCTCTATATCTTCTCACCTAAATTATTTTCATTTCATTTTCAATTAGCTTATTTCATTGTAGGGCCTTAAGTTTGAGGTTAATGTTAGGTCTTTTTTCTTACTTATCACACTACTTGAGTCTTGGGATACATTTCATATTTCTATGAGTGCAAACCCTCTTGACGAAGGCCTTAAGCTCAAGGATATAGAGGATGCTTTTCTTATAGAAGAAGTGAACATGAAGAATAATGACATAGCCTATATTTCTCATACACTTACAGTGGAGCCAAATATGGTGGTGAGATTCACAGCCTAAGAGCAACCTAATAGGGACAAGTCTAAGCCTAGTGGACAATCACGCAATAAGTCTTGTGGTCCTAATTCCTCTCTTACTTATCATTATTATGGGTGACATGGTCACATAAGGTTGTAATGCCATAAAATGCACAATGATAGGCACAGAAAAGCAAATAAAAAATACATTATAGTGCCAAATCTTCTAATGATCACAACATTGTCTAGTGTTAAGATAGAAGAGATAAATGCCCTAGAGTACAACTCAAATGATTGCATACTTATTGATTCACCACTTGATGCTACTCAATTACTTAATATTTGGTATTCTTATTCTCAATGTCTTGATTTGGGGGCTTTTTTCCATGTTACCCCACATTGTCATTGGTTTTATACCTACAACACTATTAGAGGTTTAGTCAAACTAGGTGATGATCATGTATGTGACATTATTGGTATAGATAATGTGAGATTACAACTTGATACTAGTGCTCCATTTATGCTTTGTGATGTACTCATGTCTTAGCTTTGATTAAATGCCTTATCTCCACTTCATAGTTAGATGATGATAGGTATCATGTATAGTGATGCAGGCCCTCACCTTTGGAATCGACATGCTTGAAAGGTTATCTGTAGTAGCCATGATATTGTGTTTCATGAGGATAAGATGCATGAGCAACTTGAGCTTGTTTTTAAGATACACATGGTGATTTTTAAAGAGGAGCCTCCTATTACAATAGTATAGCTAGCCCTAGATAGATAGTCTTCAACTATACCGATGATGATGTAGAGGCCCAAGTTTTCCCAAGTTCCACCTATTATACAAGATCATGATGTTGGACAGAGAAGATAGGCCATACATGCCCCACAACTAGCCTTGAGATGATCCACTAGAGCCTCACATCCTTCTACTTATTTTGAGCAATGTATGCATCATGTCATGGAGACAAACTCTGGTGAGCCTTTCAATTATGAGGAGGCTATGCATAGATGTAATAGTCACTCTTGGGAGAGGGCCATACAATTTGAAAAATTGTACATGGAACTTGGTTTCCTTGTTAGATGGTAAACATGGATTGCCATGCAAGTGGATGAGCACTCTTAGTTTCCCTAAGCTAGCATACAAGCAACCTTTGGTTGCTAAGGATTTCAAATAGAAAAAGGAAGTTGGCTTTGATAAGATATTCTTCCCCCAAGTCAAGGCGATAGCCCTCTAGTTGGTGTTGGCCTTGATTGTGTAGATGGATTCAGACTTGTACTGAATGGATGTTAATATGACTTTCATACATGGGAACTTGTATGAGGATATCTATATATAACAATCTAAGGGCTTTAAGAAAAAGGGTAGGGAATAACTACTGTGGAAGTGGAGAAAGAGCCTTTATGGACTTACAGCAAGCACCTAGAGAATGGTATCATAAGTTTGATGCCTTTATATATTCATAGGATTATTCTCAAAGTGATATAAATCCATTTCTTTACATGAAGAAGGCTTGTGATGGCAGCCTTATCATTTTGGTGCTATATGTTGATAACATGCTAGTTGCTAGGAGTGGTGATGATGAGTTGAATGCTTTGAAGACTCAGCTCAAGAAGAGATTTGAGATGAAGGACATGGGGTACCTCTCTCATATACTTAGTATATGCATTATACATAATCGCTCTAAATAACTCTTCTACTTATCAAAATACGGAGTACATTCATAAAGTCCTTGAGTGGCTCCATATGTAGAGTGGTAATCCCATTGGTTGCCAATTACCTTCTCATGTAAAGGTCAGGTAAATTGTCCCCAATTCGATGATGAGAAGGCCGAGATGACCAAGATCATGTATGCATCCATAGTGGGTAACTTGATATATGCCATGATAGCCACTAAGCCTAACATAACATTTGCAGTTGAGAATTGTGGCTAATTATATGGCAGTACTTAATAGGTGACATTGGAATGCCGTGAAGGGTATCATGAGATACCTTAACGACACTGCATATATGTGCATTTGCTATAGTGGCCAAGATACTAGAGTCATGAGCTACATAGACTCAAATTATTTAGGACATGCAAATAGTAAAAAGTCTGCCTCTAATTATGTCTTTAGTTTTACTAGAGGTGTTGTTTCTTGGATGTCTAGGGTGCAAAAATGCATGGCCTTGTCTACTACCAAGGTTGATTATATTGTAGCTACTAAAGCTTATAAGGAGGCCATATGGTTAGGCTGCGGACCTTGGTATGACTATGACTCCTACATTACATTCAAACTCTATAAGTGTCATTCAATTGGCACGTAATCTAGTCTTCCATACAAAGGCCAAGCACATTGAGGTCCTACGAGGATCCTACTTCATCAAATAAGTGATGGAGGATAAGCATATAGAGCTTGTCAGGATCTCGATTGACAAGAATCTTGTAGATCTACTCACTAAAAGTCTCTTAGTGGAATATTATGCCTTCCTTAGCAAGATGATGGGTATAGAATAAGATAACGTCTATTCTTGTATTTTATCACTTTTTTCTTATTTTTGCCACACTCAAGCATATTCATCTTTAAGTGGGAGGTGTTGGGGATTAAAGACTACATGTGCCTAGCCGCTTACATTTACTTGTACTTACTACATGCACACTTGTACATTGTAGGTGGCGACTACTATTATAGGATCTGAGATACATACTCGACCTTCTTATATACTTAAAAGATATATGGTGAATATTATGCTGGGCAAAGAAAGAACAGGTGATAGAGAAGAAAGATGTAGAAAGAAAGAGAGAGATATAGAGATTGACAACACACTAGGGATTGGAAGATGGGCCAGTCCCCCCCCCCCCCCCTTGTGGAGTTATATTATTGACAAGGAGCAAGCTCCTCTGTTACACATAAACCAGTTCTTAACTTGTAGATCTTGGGAACAAGATCACAGTTCCTTACATGGTATACAACTGGCTAACACTTGCATAACTTGAAAGTTGGAACCTTTTGATCCTTCTTGAGTCTCTCCTTCTCTCCTACACAATATGTGTAGGGATCTCCTCTTGGAGCTTGATTTCAGCAAAGCTTTCATAGCACTTGCACAACTCAAGGGTTGGCGAGCTTGAACTTACACAAATCCTTGCACGGTATACAACCGGCGAGTACCTGCACAACTTAGAAGTTGGCTCCTTTGATCTTCTTGATTTCTCTTCTTCTCTCCTACACAATATGTGTAGGGTTCTCTTCTTGCTGCTTGATTTTAGTAGAGCTTCCACAATACTTTGTGAGACTCGAACTATCTTCTCTTCTCCTCTCGCATGTATGCAAAGTTATGCTTTCTTCACCTCCTCCACACCCAAGGAGAGCGTCCCTTCTATAGGCTCCAAGAGCTTCTCTTCTTGGAGAGAGACTTGAGTGAAAAGATTGGAAAGTTGATCTTCATGCAAGATGTGGCTGTTCTAGGACCTACTCTGCAGCACCAATTTTGGAATATATGTCTATGCTTTGCTTGGATGGAAAAATGTCCAACAAAAAAGTTGTAGATCTCGTCGTTTTTGATAATCTGCGTGAGCTATTTTTAGAGATCGGGTTTCTATCGTAAGATATTTTAAAAATAGATTCACTATGTCTATTTTAAGAAAAGCAGCTTTTTAAACTCTATTCTTAACTTATGGTCCATGCAAACACCTTGAGCCATAGATAAGGAGAGTTCATTAGATTGCCTTGGGCCTCAACCTTAAGATTGACTTCCACACAAAAGCTTGTGTCATCTTAGACCTTTCTCTCCTCACTTCCAAAGGATCAGGTCTCTCGTCTTTCTTAGTAAGAGAATTCTCTCTTTTTTCTCAGTGAAAGAATTACTTCTCCCCTTAATTCATTAAGAGAGAGAGAAAATACCTTAAACCTTGACTTATAAGGGAGAGGATGACCCCAAATGAATGCAATGCTCATTACACACAAGTAAACATTTTCAGGCATCCCCGGATGCACACATAAATACATATACACAATGGTAATGCAATTCCTTTTCTTAGAACTCAATCCATCTTCATTTATGTGTAACTTCTTGGTTCTTGTGTACACTCTTACACTTGGCAGACACTTCCTTCTCCCTTCATAACTTGTACTACATGTATTAGATATCCCCGTCATAGTGCTCTGATCACCCCATTAAGTGATGCACTAGGAATACTGGTCTCTAAATGGTCTCATGGCCATGCTAGATCATTATCAACACTTTAAAAAAAGTGAGTCATTAATTTATTGACATAAATTTACTAAATAGATAATGCATAATAATCAATCAATTTAGTAATAACTACTAGTCATTGTCATTTTATTTGTTATTCTTTACATGAAAATAAAATGGAAATGTAGGTTAGAGTTTTCATATACTATCTTTCTCTCTCTTGTTTGAATCTCTATAGCTCTTTCTTCTCTTTTGCTTTTGCTTGTGCTTCTTCCACTCGTGCTCCACCTTTCACGTTATGAATATTTTTCTTACATTACTTCATGAGAGCTACCATCTTCTCTAGCTCTTCTTTAGATTGAGAATCCACATCATCATGAAAAAGAGCTCATATTACTTGAACCTTGTAACTATAAAGAGATTCGAATGGAGGCATATCAATACTCATGTGATGAGTGTTGTTGTAGCAAAATTCAATAGGATCTAGCCATTGGTCCCAAGAGACTTGTGTATCATAAGAAAAGTATCTCAAATACACTTCCAACCATATTCACTCTTTCGGTTTGGCCATTTGTTTGAGGATGATAAGTGCTACAAAAAGTACCTGTGAACTTAACATATCT
Organism: Lygodium microphyllum; assembly: GCF_053477565.2. Lineage (NCBI taxonomy): Eukaryota > Viridiplantae > Streptophyta > Polypodiopsida > Schizaeales > Lygodiaceae > Lygodium > Lygodium microphyllum. The sequence goes on from NC_141147.1 coordinate 136,513,709, forward strand.
ATCAAATATGATCTTTATAGTAGGTAACCTATGAAGCTTAAAGACTTCTTCCCTGAATATATCCACCATTTTTTTGTTGAAAATTGGTTGGACTAAAGTAAGTTGATTTGATAAGCATATCAACCACAACAAATATACTATTCTACCCATGCTTGGTGCTAGGAATCCTTGTGATAAAATCCATACCAATATCAATCCACTTATCATTAGGAATAGGAAAGGAATAAAGAAAACTACAATGCAATTATTATTTTTTACAATGTACGCATTAAGAGACATAATCCTTTACATTCTTCCAAACTCATTTCCAATAAAAAATCTTGTGAATCTTATCAAAAGTCTTAAAAAGTCCAAGATGACTTGCCAAAGGAGATCAAGGCCAAACATTCAAGACTAACTTCAAGACCACAATACCATCCTTTTGCTATTTAAACTAGATGTCCATTTGTGAATGTAGACATCCTAATCATGATTCTTAAAGAAAAGTATAAGCTAAGTTTGAAGGCTAAAGTTTTAGATTCATCATGTCAAATCATCTATATAAATAGTTGGTGCTCAATAAAGAGCCTTCGTGATTGATCCCTCACATAATGTCTACTCTCAAATTGTCTATTGTAAAAGGTGCAAGATAGCAAAGTATACAAGCTTGAGGTGTTTCCTCAAGGCCTTGAAAAAACTCCTTGAGTCTATACAACTTTAACTAATATCCCTTAATCACAATATTAAGAGCTTCAAAAACATGTACTTCTTGATATAGGTCACAATTTAGAAATAATACTAATGCCTAACTAATGGTCCTTGTAACAAGCAATGTTACCATGCTCCTACCATGTGGTATCATTCTTAAATATGGCATACACCCAAACAACCGTTTTGACTTAATTAGTGCTCAATCTCTCTTCAAGAAGTACATCATCCAAATAAATTTAGATGACCAATTGATAAAAGGAAAAACATGTGTGTTTAGATATGAGAGTGTGAAGGGGAAAGGAACCATGATTGCAAGCATACTTAAGCTCTCTATTAGGGTGTCTAGCACCCAAAAAAGATAAGAAATGAGCATATCAAATACTCATTTTTTGGTACATTTCTATATTTTGCATGAGAGAAATAGCTAAATAGATTTTTCAACAAAAACCATATCCTTACTAATAATCAATTTATTTATGTGTATGATTTAGAACCCTTTACTTTTAGCATTATATGTTACAAAAGCCATCGTAACCTTAGTTTTCAATTTCATGCATATTTTTTCAAGTATACAAGAGCCTAGCATGAGTTTGAAGTGGTTGGAGCTTCTCAACTCCCAAGGCCTTACTGAAAATAACTACATCTTGTTTCTTTATATTGAAATAAATCAAGTCAATATCACTTGCTAGAACCCACTTTCAAATAAAATGGTAGTGGATCTCTATGTGTTACGCATGACATATTATATTCCAAACTAATTGAATGTTACTAAGTTTATCACAATGGATTATAACCTTCTTATACATTTGAACACCCAAATCACCAAGTAGCTTGCATATCAAGCAACCTCATATGCCACAACTACCCCTGTGCTCTACTTCAATACTAGACAATATGTTATTTCTTACCGTTCCAAGTAATATTAGTACTCATAAAGAAAAACGTAAAATCATTGGTAGATCTTCTATTTGGAATGCTACTATCCCAATCTTCATCCATTTAACCATGCAAGTCAAATGGTACACCTACAATATCGAATAAGTCATAATCAAGTATAAATACGACATAGTGTAAGAGGCTGAAAATAATGTGGGAAATATTAATGTGGGGAAATACTAGCTACATTGGCTCGTACATGAGGTGTAAGGAAATTTTATTTTTCATCATCAGTTAATACAAAGGTCTCTTCATCTTACATCTACACTCTCTTAGCTTCCATGGCTTCTCTCACCTCCTTCCTATTTTTCTGTCTCCTAGTTTAGACTTTCTCTCTCCTTTAGACTCACCTTTTCTATCTTTTGTAGTCTTCTCTCTCTTCTTTCTCTCTCTCCTAGCTCACTGCTTTACAATTGGTATCAGAGTTGAGTCTTTGATCCATTATTAGTCCTTTTTCAATTCTATTTTCTTTAGTTTACCATTAGAAAATCTATAGACCTTTAAGTACATCAAGTACAGACATGGCTGAAAGTATCTAAGTGACCATTGGTCCCACAAGAAAAGAAGACCATAGACTTGGAAGCATTAATGGAGACTTGGACAAAAGGTGGAGGCAAATCACTAAAGATAGCAACACACTTTTCAATTTCAAGACATTTTGGAGGTACTTTGGTTTAAAATAGGGTTACAGGAGGCTAAAATCTTTTACTTTTTTACAAAAGAGTTTTTTCCCTTTCTTCTCCAAGATCTTGCTCAAGCTCCCATGGAGGATCTCTCCTTTTATCTCTTTCCCATGGCTCTAGTTATTCAAATGGATTATCTACCTTGATTATAGGCATCATTTGGAGGCCTTTCCATAACCACAGAAGTTGGATAAAATGCCACATATGTAGTAGTGCAGTTCATGCAAATTGCATTGCATTTCAAACCTGGATGTATGCATCATGCCTATAGAATGCTTCATGATTTGTGTTGCAAATGGTTTTTAACCTTGTCCAAAGCCTTGGCAAGCTTCATTTGACCACAATGAAGCCTCTTCATCTTCCATTAAAGCAATATTGAAACATTAATACTATAATAGACATGGTAGCAAGAATGTCTTCATCTTTCTCAAGATTTGGAGCATTAGGAAGCATCTATTCTTGCTCAATGTCAGTCTACACTATGGCTACAAACTAGGGAAGTCATTGCACCTCTTGAAGGCAAATATTCTCGAGACTCTTGAAGCTTGTAAACCCTAACTATGGTGGACAACAGTGATATATCACTTAAATATCAATGAATGAAGGCTTTAAATCTATTATTAAAGCTCCTTAGATTCACCTAGACCCTTCCGTCTACCCATCTTAGCTAATATTTGATCAAAATCCTTCACTTCTTGAGCTTTATTCTTCTATGTAAAGCATGGACAATAGAGGCCATTGATTCTTAATAAAAAAGGCTTCAAGATAGAGGGTTTTTATTTTTTTGAGGCAAAGAATTCTATCTACAATAAGGATACATGGACATTTTACAACATTGAAGGCACCTTGAAGACCATTTGACAAGAGAGCATTCTATAAGCTTGGATTTGGGGATTCTTCAGTGATCATCAAAATTATCATTGAAGGCTTAAGGCAATTGAAAGCATTATAAATTGAGGGATTACTCATCAAAAAGCTTAAGCATCAAAGCCATGGATTACATGGGAGCCTATGGAAGCTACTTGAACCTAACCTTGGATCATCCAATCTACATCAATCAGTAAGAGGTACTCAATTCTTAGTCTCTCTTTTCCCCTTTAATCATCTTGTTGGGCCATGATCCATTTGTTGGAAGAGAGACAAGAATTTATATTGCATTTTATGGAAGCTCATTGCTAGTATGGATTATGCAAATGTTTTTGTTGGGGGTAAAGGCGCCTCTGTGCCTAGCAGTACGTGTATTACTATACTAACAGTACCCACCACTACACATTGCAGATGGCAGGTGCCCATCACAGTCACTTTATTCTTTATTCTTTTAGTGATAGTTTGAATAAAGGAAGGCCCGGTCACACATTGTGACTGTTGGAGTTCCCATTTGGTCTCTCTCTCTTTCTTGCTCTCTCGCCATAGCTCTTCCAAGCAAGCTTCGATCATTCTCACCTTTCAACTAGTATTAGATAATGGTTACTCGAGCATTCCGACTTGGTTCGTGACTCTTTCAGCTTCCTATTGATTACCTACACTCATTGGGTCTCCTTCCTAGTAGCCATGGTTACTCGAGCATTTCGACTTGGTTTGTGACTCTTTCAGCTTCCTATTGATTACCTACACTCATTGGGTCTCCTTCCCGGTAGCCATGGTTACTCGAGCATTTCGACTTGGTTCGTGACTCTTTCAGCTTCCTATTGATTACCTATACTCATTGGGTCTCCTTTCTGGTAGCCATATCTGACTCCTTTGAGCTCCGATCACTCCTCGACTTCTTGAGCACATACCCAGCCCATTTGGGCACCCTCAGGGCATTCCTTTAGAGGTATTGGAGCTCTCTTTTGTCATTTTACTTCAGTCATAGGTTTTGTGAAGCAGGGCAGCCATGTCCACTTGCTTCATGTCATGCCTACTCTCTACCGGTGACTTTTTCCTTCAAGAGGGAGCTCCTGGGGATCCTTGACTACTCCCCCAACCTTGCCTTGACCTTGTCCTACCCTTCCACAAGCCCCAGATCAGTTTGGGCTAGTTTGAAGACCTATAGAAAATTCGTTTTTTACTTCAGCCCTCCCTTGGCACTCATTGGTAGCTTGAAAACACTTCATTTGGCACTTGGAAACACCCCCTTGATGCTCGACATTGGTGGTTATCATTGGCATTGATTTGTGGACTAATTTACCTTAGTCCAAGACTGTTTTCCACAGTCCACAAGTATCCACAAATAGTGTTACATCGGCACTTTATGTTCATGCTTGGTTGGCATTGACATTGGTTGCTCAATCTTGAATGCGCCCTGAATGCTAGGGGAATGTATGCCTATGATATGAGATGCTTTTGGGGTTGAATTTTCTCAGTCATTGACTATTTTACATAGTCCACAGGCATCCCAAAACAGGAAAGCCCCCTATCATTACACTTTATGCTCATGCTACATAGTCATTTGATGCTCGATTATGCCCTTGTTGAGCTTCTTTGCTTGATATTTATGGCCTTTGTGCCAGTGGAAGCTTCTTGATATGCTTGACAAACATTTAGTAGGCGGTTTATGCTACTTGAGCATTCGAATACTTGAGACTAGGATGTTCACTTGGATGTTGTATGGTTGATATGTCATGGTCCTCACATATGTACTTAGGTTGATTTGAGCTTTGCACTCCTTGAGCATACACCTATTTGTGTCAGGCCTTGCTAGTGTTGTGTACACAAAAGACAACACCACATGATAAAAATCGAGGATCTCACCTCAACAAAACCCACGAGATGGCACCATTGAATACATGATAAAAAATTCTTGGTCACTCACTCCTCACTAAGACTTCAACTCAAAAACTTGAGAAGTTTGAACCTTCAAGCTCAGAATTACCATTTTTAGAGAGAAATTGATGCTGAAACAACCATGGTAGAGACTCTAACAACATGAACTTCCAAATTCACACAACTCCTATTTTTACGGATGGCAACCTCATGCAGCAAACTGCCCCATAAAGCGTGATTACTTTAAGTAGTACAAAATCAGTTGTGGACCCTCTGTTTTTCTCTCCTCAGAGCACACATAAATACAAACCAAGTACATAGGTACTCAAAGCTTTATGCATCCAACTTTCATGCCAATTCAACTGCTATAAGCATTTCACTGTTGTGGACATTCCATTACTGCATCAAAATAGATTTTACACTAATATAGCCATGGATTATCATGATGACTTTCATGAGAAACCAAGTTGGTGACATAGATGCTGCTGAATTCACACCTGTTTCTTCATAGCGCACATAAATTGCCTCATGGAACATTACACAGAATAGTTCATAACTTTCTAACCAGACCTAGGATTGTCAAGCTTCAAAAAGGAAAGTTGTAGCTCTCTTTCCAATCTATAATTCTTTAGAATAACTCAAAGTCAAATTCCTTGATCTACTACCCCGAAATAGCTTTGCACAGTTTGCAGTCCTAAATTCATGCATGCTCTATACAACAAACACAATTTCTTTGTTCCAAAAGCATAATCTTGCATTGATGAAGAGTCATGGGAGATTCGAGCTTTATGAATTTTGATCCATTATTTTCTTGGCTGCAAATCCTTTCAAAATTCCACTAACTTGAACCCATGCATTCAACATCTACCCATAATACATATTCCTTGCTACATACCCAGTTTCAGATGTAAAGACCCTTCACTTTCATTCTTCTCTATTGACGGAAAGCCTCACTCAACAACTAACATGCATCACTCTCAACAGGATGAAGAACAACCATTTGTTGTCTTTCACTCATATCCATACATCAAAATTGATCTGCAAACTCTGTGCCCCATGCAATAGTAGAAGAAAACAACACAAAAAGAAGACTCTTATTACCACTATTTGAAAACTGAGAACTCGCATCAGCCCATTGACTTCAACAGCCCTGCTATCCGGCTTCACAGCTTCAATAACTTCAACTTTACCGTCTCTTTCTTCTGAAAATTTGTTGTTCTTCTTCTAAGCTTCAGATTTCTCCCTTCTTCAGTCTGCAAGATTTTTCTTCTCCCTCCCTCCCTCCCTCCCTCTCTCTCTCTCTCTCTCTCTCTCTCTCTCTCTCTCTCACGCTAATTGTCTTGTGTCTCGAACACTTCTCTTCTCTTCTTTTTTTCCTTTTTTTAAAAAACTTCTCATGTTTTTTATTTTTCCTCTATTTTTCCAATTTGCCCCTTGCTTCCCCTTAGTTGTTAGATGGCAAACATGCCCCTTGCCAGGTAAAATTTCATTAGGGGATCTAAAATTGGAAGCAAGAATACATTTTCTTCTCTTCTTGCATGAGACACATGTCTCAAAACTGAAATATCACAACCACTTGTCGAACATGCATGGTACCACTTGGGATTTCCATTCATCAACCCGACTCCCGCTACGGGTAAGTGTTAGAAAGACAAAAAAATGATATTTACATGTGTTACCCCACTTGACTTCATGCAGTATCATGTCCCCAGTTGCTCATTTTCACTCACCAACGTACCTTTTAGCATCTATATGATGAGAGGGGTATTAAGCATTAGTTGATTGCCCCTATACCCCATGTTGAAAGAGAGGGGGAGAGACAGAGTGGAGCAGAAGATGAGCCTCACCTCATCGTTGTTCTTCTTCCATTATTCTTCCATCATACTAGCTGAAAGAGACTTACACACATAGGTATGACTAACCAAGACTAACTGTGGTTAAGTCATTGACTACACCGACTTATTGAATGTCACACACGTGTACAGATGTATCTAGCTAATGTCGATCATACACATAAAGATAAACTGACTGAAGAGTAATGGGAGCTTGATATTCTAACACTTCCCCCTCAAGCTCAAACCATCTGATAAACTCTAAGTATCTATCTGAAGTATATGAACTTTTCTTTACCAAGAGACTTGGTAAATATATTTGCTACCTGGTCTTCAGTCCACATGAATAAAGTCTTCTGCCTTGTAAGAACCATTTCTCTGATGTAATAGTAGTGAACCTCAATATGTTTGGACCTAGCATGGTAGACAGGATTCCTAGCCAACATAACACTACTGAGGTTATCACAATGCAATCTCACTCTGCTTTTCAAATGTATTCCCAAGTCTTTCAGCAGTTTCATTAACCAAACTGCTTTGCACCACTAAGGCAGCTCCTCTGAACTTAGCTTCTATACTAGACAATATGACCATAGGCTATTTCTTACTTTGCCAAACTGATCATACTCCTGCCCAATCCAAATGCGTAACCATTGGTTGACCTCTTGTCATAGGCACAACTAGCCCAATCATCATCAGTAAACCCTATCAAGTCAAGAGATTTTCCATATGCATAAAACAACCCATAATCTATAGTACCCTTTACATATCTCATGATCCTCCTGACTGCATTTGCGAGGCTTGTGCACGAACTGACTAATCAGCCCCACTGCATAACATCAGTCAAGATGGGTAATAGTCAAGTATATCAAGCTGCCCACCATTTGTCGATACATGGTCACATTCTCTATGTCATTCCCAACATCGATCTGTAGCTTGACATTTTGATTAAGAGGTGTCTCCATATTCTTGCATTCAGTCATACCATAATTCTATAGCATTCATGAGCATACTGCTTCTATAGCAGCCATATACCTTGAGGTGTAGAGATTACCTCAATTCCAAGAAAATACTTAAGCTCACCAAGGTCTTTGACTCTGAATTCAACCCCTGTAAACATGATTTAATTTCAACAATGCCCTCTTCATCATCTCCAAAGATGATAAGATCATCTACATAAACCACTAGAAACACATATCCATGATCTGTCTTCTTCGTGAACAGATTGTGATTTGCATCACCCAATCTAAATCCATGTTGTTGTAAATAACTGCTAATTTGAGCATTCCATGCTCTAAGTGCATGTTTTAGCCCATATAAAGCCTTTTTTAGCTTACATACATGTGTAGAAAATTTCGGGTGAACATAGCCTTCATGCTACTCCATATATACTTCCTCAACCAAATCACTGTTAAAGAAAGCATTCTTGACTTTCATTTGCCATAATTTCTAGCCTTTGCATGCTGCCAAAGCAATGACTGTTCTAGCTATTGCCATTTTAACCACCGAGCTGAAAGTCTCCTCATAGTCAAGGCCATAGTGTTGCACATACCCTTTTGCAACCAGCTTGGCCTTATAGCATTTCTAACGAACCATCTAACTTGCACTTAACCTTATACACCCATTTGTAGTCAATAGGGACTTTGCTTTTAGGCAACTCAACCAATTTCCATGTCTCATTTTCAGCCAGGGCTGCATACTCCTCATCCATGGCAACACACTAGTTATCATCTGTAACTACATCATCAAAATTTGTAGGTTCTTTGTAACCTATCACACTAGCCATATATGCATAATGGCAGGCTGAATAACCAGTGTATATAAACCTGTTAACAGGTTTTCTGACTCTCAGATCTTTGTAACTATGGCTCACTTTGAGCTTGCCTCTTATAAGGCGGTACGTAACGACTCTGCCTTGCTCCAGTTGTCATAATAAACAAAATGACCAACTCACTATCCAATCTGTCATTGTTAGATGACTAATAACCTGTTGTAAGTGGACCTATCACATCCTCAAGCATCTTTTATTTTCCCTTATCCAATCTTTCCCTCACTGACATATCCATGATAGTGGACATAGAAGTACGAATCTGCAAGCATCCTAACCAAGAACTTACTGTAGATGATCCATCACCTGTAGGACCAATCATAGATGTACTCATTGTAGGTGTATTTTCAACATTACTAGTGATGGCTGATCCATCAATAGCCACTGCAATAGGATTAGCATACCACGATGCCAGCTCATAAAAAATAATATCTTTGCTAATCAATGTCTCATGTCCAGGACAGTACATAACACTTGTAAGCTTTCCGATCTTGTGCATAGCCAAGGAACACACTCTTGACAGCTTTATTATCCAATTTCTTTCTCTTTTTACCAGAAACATGCACATATGCAATGTTGCCAAATACCTTCAAGTGTGAAATGTCAGGCTTAAGACCATACAACCTCTCATATGGAGTTACATCATGAACCCCTGCTGTAGGGGTTCTATTCAACACATAGACAATAGTCACTATTGCTTCAGTCCAATAACCGTTTGGCAAACTCTTCTCATTCAGCATAGCTCTTACCGATTCCATCAGTACCCTATTTTTCCTTTCTGCTACACCATTTTGTTGCAGTATATAGTTGCAAGTTAGCTATCTTCTGATCCCATGTTTAGCAAGGTACCTACCAAAGTAACTAGAGACATATTCTCTATCTCCATTTTATCTAAGACATGAAATTTTACAACTCAACTAATTTTTGGCATGCTTCTTGAAATCCTTGAATGCATCAAACACATAATCCTTATGTTTCAGTATGTAAAGCCAAGTATACCTGCTGAAATCATCAATGAAGAATACATAGTAATAAGCACCACCAAACAAAGCATTATACGACGGACCCTATACATCTGAATGTACCAACCGCAAGGGTCATCATCTATTCCTACATGTCTCATAAATGGAAACAATGTCTGCTTTCCAAACTGACATGCATCACTTACATGTCCAAAGTTATGATACTTGAACTTAGGCAATCCAAGCACAATCTCCTTCTGCTGCATATATTTCAACTTTTGTATATTCACATGGCCAATCCGCTTATGCCATATCTCAACATTCCGTATAGCACCACCATCATGTGCAAACATGGCTGCTCTCAATTCCGGAATTGATGCATCAAGAGTAAACATTCTGCCATCTCTTCAGCCTCTAGCAATCAATTTGCAGCCATTACCATATTCTTCAACAAAGCATCTATTTCTCTTAAATCTCATCTACAGATTTTGTTTTACCATCTGTCCAACTAACAAAAGATTCTTGCTTATTGTAGGTACATGTAGTACATCATGCAGGCTCTTTTTATTGCCATTAGGCATCAATAAAGGTACAACTCCTTTATGTTGAATAGTATACTGGGTGTCATCCCCAGTACAAACATGCACATGTGAACTTGCAACCATCTCATCAAACCATTCTCCATGGGGTGTCATATGATTCGAAGCCCTTGAATCAATGCACCATCTCTCATCTTTGTTTTTCTTAGATGTATTCTTAGACACATGTTGCATGGCAAACAACCTGTCACCCTGATCATTAGGAACTCTACTAGATGAAGCATAATTTTCCATGATGTCTACCCTTGGCTTTCATGTCAATCTGCTTCTTATGACAATCTTTGGATATATGCCCATATCTACCACAATAATGAAAGTCCTTTTCCCTGTTAGACTGATCATTTGATTGCCAAGATCCTCCTTTGCCTCTAGGGAATCTCCCCTTGCCTCGAAAACCGTTAGATCCATGCTGGCCCTATGTATTTGTGCCATGCTAGGCATTCCATTGATGTTGTCCATAAGTATTTCGAGTGTCTCCTCGACCTCGGAAAGAGCCACGGCCTCTACCACCTTTGCCACGCTGGCTAGAGTAAAGAATAATGTCTCTACTTTGAGATGCACTAGAACCTATATTTAGCCCAAGCTTAACTTCCTCATGCAGCAGCAAAGCAAGCAGCTCATCCCAATCAGAGGATTCAGCTCTCACAGAAATAGACATATCAAATGCTTTATACTCTTTGCCAAGTCCATTCAATGTCACTACAATCATATCATCCTCAAACCCTGAAGATCCAATGGTGGCAAGCTGATCTACTATGTTATTGATCTCTGTAGTATAGGTCTGAATGCTTCTGCCATTCCTAGACATGTTATTGAACTGTTGCTTCAGTTGAATCTTTCTTGCATGTGTTACATTTTCATAATTCTTCATGAGGATGTCCTATGCATCCTTTTGGGGAACTGCATCCAATAATCTGTATAACCATAGCATCTGATATACATAAGGAAAACCAATGTAACACCTTGCATGCTCTCTTAGTCCATAGCTTATGAGCCCTTTTTTGATCATTTGTCAGATTCCTTTCAGGCATTTCAGGTTCAGCCTCATCACATGTACATAAGTCCCAATAACCTCTGCTAACTTAAAAAATTCTTCATACGAAACTTCCATACATCAAAATTTTTATTGTCCATCTTTTCTCCCACAATTTGAGTGATATTGTCAGTGCTTTGAGCATTTGCTATAGTTGCAGCTTAGGTATTCAGTGACGTATACAACCTGTAAGTAACTAACTCCTTTTCCTACAGTTCAGGACCAGTTTTCCGCAGTTCAGGGGACAATTTCCTGCAATTCAGGATAGTTTCATGCAGTTTAGGATAGTTTGACCGGTTTCTTGCAATTTGAGACAATTTCTTGCAATTCATGACAATTTGATAAGTTTCCTGCAATAATTTTATGCACCAAGGAAACAGGGTATTTCAACCCTTTACAACCTTAGAAACATCCACAAGCATGTGGGATAACCCATAGGTATTTTAGTCAATACATAGACTCTGCAAGTACTGTATCTCTATCTCATGTATTCTTACTATAGTGAAGAGAATATGCAATCTAATACTTGCAACCTAACATTTAGGAAATCAACACCTTTGAGATCTTGAGTGATTAAATGGTGCTATTTTCTTTAGGAGTGTAGAGAGGCAATGCCATACATTGCATTTACTATAAATGATCATCCAAGTAGATATCAAGGCATTTGTTTCATCTCCAGATTTCAATCCTCAGTTGCATTCAAATCTCTCTTTAGTCTTCCAAGCATTCAACATACATATGTCAGGTCATACAAATGATAGGAGCTCCAAAATGACACGTAATGCTTCAGTAAGAGACAATGCTTGTTGCCTACATTCAGTGATAGTTTCCATGCATTTAAAAATTCCATATCTGAATAAATTGTCAGCATAAACTCCCAGCTCCAATGCATGACATCAAGTCCATATGACTTCCCAACATATATCAATGCTTCAATGGTACAACATGTATGCACCTCTAACATAAGCTTGGAACTCTCAAACAGATCTGACGACTTGATGTCAAATGGCTACTGCTAAGCCTCTAGGCTTTAGGCATTCAGGCTCTGATACCATGTTGGAAGAGAGGGGGAGAGACAAAGTGGAGCAAAAGATGAGCCTTAACTCATCGTTTTTCTTATTCCATTATTCTTCCATCATACTAACTGAAAGAGACTTACACACATAGATATGACTAACCAAGACTAACTGTGGTTAAGTCACTAACTACACTGACTTATTGAATGTCACACACATGTACAACTGTATCCAGCTAATGTCGGTCACACATATAAAGATAGACCGATTGAAGAGTAATGGGAGCTTGATATTCTAACATCCCATCCTAGAATGGTTTGGCTGAGTGGATAAATAGAACCATCCATGAGCATGTACGCAATATGCTTAGTCATGCAGGCCTACCACAGAGCTTTTAGATTGAGATAGTCAGTACAACTGTGCATGTCATCAATAGAACCTTCTAGTGGTTTAGATTTTCAAGTTGTAGAGGAGGTATGGATTGGGAAACTTGCGTCTTATGCACATCTATGTGTCTTTGGATGTGAGGCATTCTGCCATGTGCCCAAGGTCAAGCGGACTAAGTTGGATCCTAAGAGTGTCAAATACATTTACCTTGGCTATGGAGATGTAGGAGAGATGGGTTACTACCTCTGGGATCCGTAGGCACGGAAAGTCATCCGCAGCCATGATGTAGTCGTCCATGAAGACAAGATGCATAGGTAGCCTAAGAAGATGGTTGAGATACGCAGGGTTATATTCTAGGAGGAGCCATGTGCTCCTATACAGCCAGTTGGATAGCCTGCATCAGCAGTTGGTACACATGGCCAGGGTGTTGGATAGGATGCTAAACATGCAGTAGAGCTTGCCGTGAGACAGTCTACTAGAGCTAGACGTTCACATAATCGATTTGAGCCCTCGATGCATTATGTCTTGGTTACAAATGCAGGAGAGCCTCTCACTTATGATGAGGCTATGCGCAAGGGTGATAGTCACTCCTGGGAGAGGGCTATGCAATCTAAGATGGACTCCCTATATAAGAATATGACTTGGGATTTGGTTGCATTGCCCAATGGCAAGAAGGCTTCGCCACGCAAATGGATGTACAAGCTGAAAAGTATCCCTGGGCACCCCAAGCCAATTTATAAGGCAAGACTTGTGGCTAAGGGTTTTAAATAGGATCATGGAGTTGACTTTGATGAAGTCTTTTCTCCTGTGGTCAAGATGACCACCCTTCGCTTGGTTTTGGCCTTAGTCGCGCAGCTTGACTTGGACATGTATCAAATGGATGTCAAGACTACATTCTTGCATGGGGATTCGCATGATGAGATTTACATGGAGCAGCCCAAGGGCTTTGCAGAACCTGGTAGGGAGCACCTAGTGTGCAAGTTGAAGAAAAGTTTTTATGGCTTGAAGCATGCACCTAAGGAGTGGTATCATAAGTTTGATGCCTTTATGCAGTCACAAGGCTATAGTAGGAGCATTATGGATTCGTGTCTTTACTCTAAGATAGCCCGTGTTGGCTCATTGCTTATTTTGGTACTTTATGTGGATGATATACTGATAGTAGTGAAAGCTCATGATGAGTTGAATACTCTTAAATCTCAGCTGAAGAAGAGCTTTGAGATGAAAGATTTGGGACAGGCCTCTCACATTCTTGGTATGCGCATTAAGTGCGATAGGTATCAGGGACTCCTCTACCTCTCATAGAGGGAGTACATTCATAAAGTCCTTGAGCGTTTTCACATGTAGGATGTGAAGTCTATTGGTTGTTCATTACCTTCTTATGTAAAGGTCTCACAAGCCGATTTTCCGCAGACAAATGAGCAGAGGGCCGAGATGGACAATATCCCTTCTGCATCAGTCGTGGGTAGTTTGATGTATGCCATGATAGACACTCGTCTAGATATTGCCTTTGTAGTTGGTGTTGTAGCACACTATATGGCTATCCTTGGCAAGAAACATTGGGATGCCGTAAAGGGTATCATGAGATACCTGAAAGGCACATCGGATATGTGTATTTTCTATGGAAGTCAGGATATTGGAGTTGTGGGGTACACAAACTCTGATTATGCAGGACATGCAGATAGTAGGAAGTCTACTTCTGGCTATGTATTCACCTATGCTGGAAGTGTTGTCTCTTGGATGTCCAAGGTTTAGAAGTGTACGACTCTCTCTACCACTCAGGGCAAGTATGTTGCAGCCACTGAGGCTTGCAAGGAGGCCATATGGTTGGGCCATTTGGTTCATGACCTTGGGATTGATTATATATCTACGCTGCATTTGGATTTTATGAGTGCTATTTAGATAGCCAAAAATCCGATCTTCCATATGCAAGATGAAACACATTGAGGTGAGGTATCACTTCATATGTGGAGTCGTGGAGGACAAGTCGATTGACCTTGTCAAGATCTCCACTGATGAAAATCATGTAGATCTGCTCACAAAAAGTCTCACTACTGAGCACTTTGCCTTCCTCAGGAGATTGATGAGCGTTGGATGAGATGTCATTTTTTCTCATCCTGTTGTACATGTCTATATTGTAATGTCTTTTCTTTTTCTTTTCACTCCTCACTGGGGCAGATTTGCCTTTAAGTGGGAGGTTGTTGGGGGTAAAGGCACCTCTGCCTAGCCACTCATGTATTACTACACTGATAATACCTGCCACTGCACACTCTGCAGGAGGGGGTGCCCATCACCGTCACTTTATTCTTTATTTTTTTAGTAATAGTTTGAATAAAGGAAGGTCGAGTCACACATTGTGACTGTTGGAGTTCCCATTTGGTTTCTCTCTCTTTCTTGCTCTTGCTCTCTCACCAAAGCTCTTCCAAGAAAACTTCAGTTCTTCTCACCTTTCAGTTTTCATTTCAATGAGTACTCAATTTACTGAAGTATTTCATTCGATCTCTTTGCTAAAAAATCTAATTGAATAGGATTTTGTTAAAATCTTGCCCATAACTTCATGTTGACTATTTATGCATAGCAAAATAAATTTAAAAGCCCATTGTAAAAGGGTGAGTCAAGTAGTGAGTCATTGTATCATAAATCCCTCTTCCCATTCATTTTACCATTTCATTTTCCAATCCAATGTATATAATGGAATGACCTAAAAGTTTCTTTCAAGAAGTGCATTTCATGATGGTTGCTTAGCCTAGAATTGGATTGTTATGGTGAAACTACCCACGAGGAAAAGCAGATGTCAAGTGAGATGTGAGCCAAAAGAGGGATGGCCCTCTCTCACAACTGTAGGGAGCCCATTTTACCCCTTTTCTCACACAAGTACAGTGCAATAAGACGTGTTAGATAAGAAGTACTTTGTTAAGATTCAGCCTTATATCAATTTCCATAGAATACTTCAGTATTTATAGCCATTTGAGCAATGATTATAGATTAAAATAGGGTGTTATAGGATTTACAAGTTTAAACAAGGTGTTTGGAGCCTTTTATAAGAGTTTTCTAGATTTGGCAAGATAGTTTTAGGCATGTTCAGCTAGAATACAAGACTTATAGGAGTACTTTTAGTGAACACATTTAGTGTACACAAGTCATAAATTGATTGTTGCAGGGTTTAAAGATGGTTTGAGACCTCAAATAAGGCATTTATAACTTGTTGTATACTTCCGTATAGCCAAAGAGAATCGTTCAAATAATTAGTTATTGATTTTTATCATAGATTTTTTGTGCTCATCTTGAGGAGGGGGTTCTTAGATTTGATGTGAACAAAAAATGGGTCAATCAAAGTTCCTTGTTAGAAGTTATAGCCAAAATAGTAATAGCAAGTCTAGTTGGACTACAATTTAAAAAATGGCAAGGAATAGGGGTAAAAGCAAGGCTAATGAGGATCTATAGTAGCAAACTAGAGATTCCAAGGATCCTAATGTTGGAAACACTCAAGGAGATTATTATAAATAGGATTTATATGAAATGGGAGCCTATAGTACATTGAGAAATACCTTATATTAGCATGAAACAAGACATTCAATTAGATAATGAATTACTAGATACTATGAATTGGGAATCAAACACAATTCTCCATTGGAAAACTTGTCACTCAAATTGAAAAATGGATGGAATCTCTAATGAAGGAAGAGGAGAAGAAGAAGGATCCACATGACATCATAGATAAAGTGCCAAGCATCCTAGGAAAGATTTCTCATACCACTTATGAGATAGATGAGGCTTCACATAGATGCAATGACCATTTGGGCAATGCGAGTGGAGGTGATTTCTTTGCCACTAGAGTACCCATTCTAGGAGTTAGATCTCAGCCCTCTTTTGGGTAGGAACTACTTTAACAATGATGGCTTTGGTAGTACACATAATGATTAGTCCCCCCTAGTGGACAACCAAATTATGGTGATAGAGAATCGAGGAATAAGATCACACTATCCAAGTGTAATGGCCATGGTAGCAACTAGATTTAATTGCTTTAGATATAGGCCCCAATGATATTGTGTTAGGCTAAGATTGGCTAATGTAGCCAGGTAAAATTGTTATGAATTTTTATTACCTATATATGTATGGAGTTTGTTGGTGGTGGTGGACATGTCATATACTTGAAAGGTATCCATAATAAAATAGTTTTTTGGATTATTACAACAAAGCAAGTCAAAAAATAAATAAAGAAATGCTCTTAAATCTTTGTCGAAAGAATTAGCCAAAAACTCAACAATAAAACTCTTTTGAAAGAATACACGGATCTTTTTCAAATACCTATAACATTGCCTCCCAAAAAGACCAGTTGACCATGCAATTGAGTTAGAGCCTCATTCTAAGCTAGTCAAAAAACCATCCTACAGACTCTCCAAAAAGTGGAAAAGAGAGAAAGTTGCTAAGTAGACCAAAAAACTATTGGAGGTGGGATTTACCTCACCTTATGAATCTATAGTCCTCTTGGTGAAGAACAAGGATGGATCATTTAGGATGTGTATTGACTACATGAATCTTAATAAGATCATAGTGAAGAATAGGTATCCCATCTCTAGGGTGGATGATTTACTTGACGAGTTGAAAGGAGAAAAATATTTTATCAAAATAGATTCATGGTCTCACTATCATGAGATTTTTATGGAGTTGGGTGATGAAGTTAAGACCACCTTTAAGATTGATCATGGACTCTCTATCATTTTCTACTAATACCATTTGGATTAACAAATGTCACAACTACCTTTCAAAGTCTTATGAACAAGATTTTGAACCCTCTTCTCTTTTGCTTTGCATTAGTGTTCTTTGATAATATACTCATCTTAGTTTTTGTGATGGTGTTCTTTGATGATATACTCATCTTAGTTTTTGTGTTGGTGTTCTTTGATTATATACTCATCTACAGTAAATCATTATAGGATCATTTGGTACATGTGAGAAAGTTATTTGATGTTTTGAGATAACATAGTCTATTTGCCAAGGAGTCCAAGTGTTCATTCATGTAGATTGAGGTCGAATATTTAGGACATGTTGCCAGTGAAAATGGAATTTAGGATAATCCTAGAAAGGTGCAATGTGTTAAAGACTAGCCTACGACCACTACTACCACTTCTCTTTGTGGAATTCTTGGTTTGTCTTCATTCTGTTAGAGATTATCCACTATTATGTGACTATTATAGCACCCTCTTATAGATAGGTTAAAAAAAGAGGATTTCTTTTGCGATGCCAATAGCTGATCAAAGATTTAATAAGTTAAAATAATTGTATATCTCAGTGCTTATTTTTGTTTGCCTCGACTTTTTCAAAGACTTCACTATTCAGTGTGATGCTAGTGGATAGGGCATTGGAGTAGTTTTATTGTAGGAGCATGGGGTAATAGCCCTTGAGAGTTGCAAGCTTAATGACAAAGAGATGACAATGAATATTTATAACCAAGAGATGCTGGACATTCTTCATGCAATGAAGAAGTGGTATCGTTATCTTTATAGCAACCAATTGAGGGTGAAAAGTAATCATAGGATCCTCAAATATTTCCTATCACAATTAAATCTCACTCCAAAGAAACATAGATGGGTGGCTGCATTGTAGAATTGTGACTTCAGTATTACACATACAAGGGGCAAG
This sequence comes from Lygodium microphyllum, assembly GCF_053477565.2. Taxonomy (NCBI): domain Eukaryota; kingdom Viridiplantae; phylum Streptophyta; class Polypodiopsida; order Schizaeales; family Lygodiaceae; genus Lygodium; species Lygodium microphyllum. The sequence continues at coordinate 136,532,057 of NC_141147.1, forward strand.
GATAACATAGTTGATGACTCCTTATCTAGGATGTGGGCTATGCAAGGTTTTGGCCATCAAGAAACTTCGGATAGAGGAGCTCTAAGAGGCCTATCTTTTAGATCATGAATTCAACTCTATATTTCAAAAATTATAGTAAGGCATTATTATGGATAAGGATTCCCAATATCTATTGAAAAATGGTCTCATATGGTATCATGGAAAGATTGTCATTCCACACACTTTCCCATTTACACATAAAATTATACAATATGTATTTTTTGCCTATAGATGATCATTTTGGTATGTTTAAGACTTATGACAAGATTTCTAAAAGTTTTCATTCAACGGGCCTTTTGAAGGATATCAATACTTTTGTCTCTACCTATGTACCATGCTAGCAAAACAAGGATATCAAATTGAAGCCAAGTGGTTTATTGCAACCATTGCCTAGCCTTGAAGGTAAATGGACATATATTAATATGCATTTTATCATTGGTTTATCAGCATCCAAGAAAGAATGGAACGACATTTATGTGGTAATAGACACACTCACCAAGGTAGCCTAGTTTATTTCCATAAAAGTTCAATATACAATGTCTTAAGTAGTCAATCAATTCATGGAGTACATTTTCAAGTTACATGGATTACTACAGATTATAGTGCATGATAGAGATATCAAGTTTATAAGTAACTTTTGATAGGTGGTTTTTAGCTCCACGGGCACTAAATTAGCTCCTTCTATAACCTACTATCCTCACACAGATGGCTAGACACAGAGGGTCAATAAGTGATTGGAGACTTACTTGTTGAGACATTTTGGCCATGATATATAGAATGCATGGGATTCTTATTAATAATTGGGGGAGTTTGTCCATAATAACTCCACTCATTCCAGCATAGGAGTTTCACCTTTTGAGGCTTTGTATGGATACAAGGTACCCTTTCCACATCCATTTTTAATGACAAGATAAAACCTCAAAGTATAGAAGAACTAGACTAAATGTAGGTTTTCCTTCAATAATGCAAAGTGAATCTAAAGAAAGCCCAAGATCAAATGAGCTTTATACTGATGAGAAAATGTAGAATAGAGTCTAAGGAATGGGATTTAGTACTTTTGAAAGTGTTCAACTCTCCTCTTAAAGATGGTTACAACACCAAATTGGATAGATTTTATGAATCCTATAGAATTTTGAAGAGAGTGAGTAACTTGGCATATTGGTTGGAAATTTCTTTATCTACTAGGATTTACAATGCCTTCCATGTGAGATGGTTATACCCCTTGACATCCCTCAGATGAAGTGGAAATTTATCAGCATGGACTTTGTTGTTGGGTTACCTCAAGTTCCAGGTGGGTACAACTCAATTATGGTTATAGTAGATATGCTCACCAAGGTTGCACATCTTATCCAAGTAAAGACAAATGATAAGGTTTCAGATATTTTCAGACTATTCATTAAGGAGATATTCAGACTCCATGGTCTACCCAAAAGGATCATCAGTGATCAAGACTCCCTTTTCACATCTCATTTTTGGAGAGGAATATTTGAAGCTATTGGGACTCAGCTTTGTTTTAGTACGGCCTATCATCCTCAAACTGATGGCCAAACAAAAAGGATCAATTAAGTGATTGAAGATATGCTTAGAGCATATTGTTGTCACGAACCCTAGAAGTGGATTCAATATCTATCCTTGGTGGAGTTCGCTTACAATGCTTCCTTCCCGCAAAGCAATCAAATAACACCTTTCCAAGCATTGTATGGGCATGATTGTTATTCTCCATTAAATTTCTCGAACCCTACTTTAAGGGTAGAGGCTTCCAAGAAGATGCTAGAAGAAATGGATAAATAGGTTAAGGCCATTAAGCAAGACATCAAAGCTACTAATGATAGGAAGAAGGCTTATGCCGATTTGAATAAACAAGAGCAGCTCTTCAAGAAGGGGGATATGGTTTTCATTCGTATATGACCCAAGAAGAGTTCCTTATCCTTGGGAGAGTTTAAAAAGCTTAGCCCAAGGTATTACAGGCCTTACAAGATCCTCAAAAGCCTAGGACCTAATGCTTACAAACTTCAACTCCCTAAAAATGTAAAAGTTTACAACGTATTTCATGTTAGTCTACTAAAGAAATATGTGCCTAATCCTAGCCATGTACTAAGTGATCAACAAATTGTAATGCGTAGCCAAGGAGTCATTGAGCTACAGCCAAATAAAATCCTAGATACTAGGGAGAGACAATTGAGAAGTAGAACTATTAGGGAATATCCCATCCAATGAAGAGACTACCTCGAAGAAGATTGTTAACCCTTAAACGAACAAGTTGAAAAATCCAAAAAATCTAAAGTGGAGGACAAGGCCAAGGTAAAAGTGGAGCAGAAGAGGAAGGCGCGCCAAAGAAGAATCTGGAAGCACAAGAAGTGCAAAATAGTCCCAAATCAAGGAGAAAAACGCACAAGAAAAAGCACAAGTCAATAATTTTGTAAAAGAGCACAATGCGCACCGGGATCTATTTTAAGAGCACCAGGCTCTCACCCGTGCAAATTGTAAAAGTAGATGGGTGGTGGGAAGGAAGCTAAGAAGATAGGAGGAGAATGGGAAAAAGGGTAAAAAAGGGAATGACTGCCCAAAAGGGATTTAGGGTTTTGTATATAAAGTTGAAAAGTGAATGAGAAGCTCGTTCTTGTGTGTAGCCAAAAGTAGCTCTTTTCTTTTTCTTCTTCTTCTTCTTCTTCTTCTTGCTTACTTGCTTGAGCTTGTGCTTGAGAGAGGGAGTGTGAGAGTGTGAGAAAGTGAGTGTGTGAGGGTGAGGGACCGTGGAGGAGAAGCTCTCCATTTTCTCCTCTTTTCTTTTCTTCTTTTCTCATCTCTTGCTCGTGGCAATGGGGATTGGAGCGTGAAGCTTGAGAATGGAGCTTGCTTGAAGCTTACACTTAGATCGTGGAGCTACCGGAGTACTCAGGAGAGGATGTAACTCAATCGGGCATGGAGGTAAGCTCACAGCACCCGTAGAGATGGATAGCGTGTCAGCTATGTGAGAGGTAGTCATTAGTGCTCGGATTGAAATTCTTGAAGCAATAAGCAATCAGTGGGTCTTGGCGGTTGATTGCCTCTATATTTTGAATTTGTTGCCAGGACAAACAGATTCAAGCCTTGAGTGCTTGCGCGCTTCAAATTGAGCATTGAAGTAAGGGTTCCATCCCCTCGACCCAGTGCTTAAGGTAAATAGGTAGGAAGCGAGGGAGTTTGAAGAGGTATTTAATCTCCTTAGTAAGTAAGTTTTTGGTTTTTTGGATTTGGAAAAGCATGTTGTAGTGTAGGCATTTGCTTTGTGATTTGGATGCATTAGGGTAGGAAAAAACAAAGAAAAAAGAAGAAAAACAAGCATTAGGATTTCTATTGTTATAACAGGGCAAGAGGGTTTGACTTGATTTTCGATTTGCATTTTGGGATTTATTTGCTATTCCAGATATATATAACTCTTCCCCTCTACTCGTACCTTTGATCTGGAAGTATGTGTGGTATATCGTGATCTAAATCGTGTGATTTGAGCAATGTATTACTGCGTCAGTCAAAATTGCACATCGTTTGGCCTGTTTGAGTGACGACGAATCTGGGCCAAGTCCCAGAATCCGCCCTCTACCCTCTTGTATTCGGCCACATTTGGCCCACCAGCATTCGATGCTTGGAACTCCGCCTAGCCAAATCAACGATTCGGCCCATCTTACTCGAACACTTGAAAATTCGACCCGCAGCCCTGACGACTCGGTCCACTCGACTTGGACACCCACCACTTGGCCCGTCTGAATCGACCATTCGGACCAACTTTGATATTCGGCCCTCGGCCTATCCCACTCCGATAAGTTGACATTTGGCTCGGCTGAATTCACCACTCGGACCAACTTGGCATTCGGCCCACCTGACTAGGTCCTCAGCCTGTGTCGATTCGGCCCACTACCATTCGGCCATTTAGCCCTCAAACAACCGCATTTCAACTGGTCGAATTTGACATTTGGCTCTTGCAATTCGGACCTGTTGAGCCAAAATTGGATTTCTTCAAAATTTTAACTTGTAGACCTTGAAATTGACCAAGAGACCATATAGAGCCAAAAGCACATCGTAGATCCATCACTAGATTGAATTCTACATTAAGTAGTTCAAAACTTAGCTACAAACAATTCTTCACACGCATGGTGTGTAGCATAACGGCCTTGTGGGCCAGATGGGGGGGGGGGGGAGGGGGCTACCCCCCTTGGATCCTTGCAGAGGGGGGGCTCTGCCCCCTCCGCATCTCCCCCAAGTAGGATGGAGAGAAAACACACACCATGATTGGTTCTCCAAATTAGATCCTTGTGTAGTAATGGCTCTACACAAGCATAGATTCTCACTTGCAAAACAACAACCAAAAGCCCATTACCAAACAAAGATAAATAGAGACCCTAGAATCTCAATTGGCCAATCTAGCCAACAAGGGCAAAAAGGCGATACCACAAAAATATGTATAGGTTGCGTCGAGATTGCATCTAGTCAAAACAGAATGCAAAAACATCAAGCTACTGCAAGGCTGACTATACATGATAGTCCTGATGATAGATGCATCTTAAACGACACTACACAGAAGAACCAAGACATTAGTGGATAATCCACATCTAGTTGTACAATTGGAGACTCAAAGGCATGTATCAAAAGGCTTAAATTTGTAAGCCAAGACTCGAAAGATGAAGACATAGTACTGCTTGCTTATCTTAGGGTCAAACTCACTGCAAAAAGAGAGCATAGTGTCGATGCTCTCATCGATGAAAGAGCAGATTTTAATATCTTGACCTATGAAGCATGGACCCTACTAGGCCAACCAAAGCTCACACCGACTTATGTAACTCTTAGTCCTTACGAGGGATACCTGGAAGTACTTATAGGGAAGTGCAAAATCCTTGTAATTATTGAAATGGAAAGCTTGCCTATCCTCTTCTATGTTCCTCAAAATAGTGCTAATTATGAGAAAAAAACCCTCCTAGGAAGACCCTTCAAAAGTGTTACAAAGTGTGAGGCTGATTAGTAGCATAGAGGATACACTTGACACTACTGGGTGTGAGGATAATCACAACCTTTAGTAACGATGACCTCATCAAACCTTGAGGAAAGGACAAGGAACATTCTGACATACCAAGTGTCTAGTGATTAGAGCAAGGAATTGTTGAAAGAGTTGATAGAAGCGCATGTTGAACAGAGAGAACCAGTGAGCAAGGCCATGCTTGAAACAAGAAGATTAGGAGACAATGCCAAGGATAGGCTTTGGACTTACAAATATCATAGAAGACTACAAAAGAAGCCCAAGTCTTATAGATGGAGAAACCAGCATAACACCGCAATGGATATCCAAAGCATTGTTACGTGCTTAAAGGTATTACATAGGTAATAGATGGATTTGGGTACCAAAACCCCCTACTAAACCACCTCTATCAGCCGAACTATAGGCCGTATCAAAAACAAAGAAGCGTAGGAGGAGATCTAATCGAAAAACCAAGTCTCAAGTCAACAACATTGGAGTGACTGAGCCCCTCATGATTGAAATCAAGAAACCAGACATGACTATTCAAAAGGTAGATCCTCGGTCTAGCATGCTTAACAAGCGGATATGAGATGTGACCATCTAGTGTGCACAAAAGCTACTAGTGCCCAAGGAGCCTTTGACTTTCCAAGAAGATAATGAGCACCACGGGTGCAATGTTGCTCATGATAAGGTTGATTGCTCAACAAAGTAAATGGCAGAATCATCTAATAGCCACAAGCAAATCTTCTAGCTAATGCCAAGTCCACCTAGGAGTCCCAAATCTCCTACACCCTCTTTTCCTAAATAGACACAGTAAGCACAACAACAGTCGTCAAGTGTAGCTACTTAATCCCAATCTCTATCTCCATCTAAGCTTCCAAATGTCCAAGAGGTGGAACATGACACCACCCGTAGCTATTAGCCCAAGGATATGCTTGTGCAATCTATTGTGATTAGATCAACTGAGGCTCGATCTACACAAGTGAATGCTCAGAGGGCAACAAAAGACATAATCACTTCCGATCTGCTTAAGGACTTGATACCGCAGCCTACCAATAGTGTCCAATTCACTGAACTAGCCACTACTACTTCCAATCACGAATCATAGCAATCACAGCCGTTGGCCATGACAATGCCTCTTGCGGAATATGTCCTTAACAATTCACACGTGGAAGAGGTGTTGCAACCAACATACTTGATGCCTCCAACACTACCGAAGCACTTGGAGCCTAGGCTTGAGGAGAAATATCTCAAAGATTTGGCCAAGGAGGACAACATGGGAAGGTCAACACTAGAGCACACGAAGCTCATAGCCGAACCCTTGACTTGGGATGAGCAACAACATGTTTGCTCCCGCTATGAAGCTATTGCTGAGGAAGTCATGAAGGATATCTTAAAGGCCATAGCTAGAGAATTACGTTTGATACCCTCACTACATATTACCCAATGTGAGACATACATGGAAAAGCTTGAAGCAATCAAGCAAAATGGAAAAGGACAAGGCAACTTTGTGCAAAAATGGTACTCCAATCAAAGTTTGGCAGCCAAAATCAGCCACCGACTAATGACACTTACTGAGCAAAGGAAAGCCTTGTGAACATCAATACGTGATCCCATGTACGTTACCCTGACCTTAATAAGAGTGTTGGCAATGGTCCATGAGGTCCAACTTTCTGCCACTATCCAAAAACATCCCTTGTACAATAAAATGCTTCTAGAAGAAGATCTACACGTGGCTAGCAAGCTAGGAGTAGGGAACATGGTATGTGATGTTAGCGCATATGTCTTATGTCTCACTCAAGTCCCTGCAATCCTAGATCTCTATGCTTCCCATCAATACAACCATGACTTATTCAACTAGTTTCGTCCAAGCCTACATGACAAGAACCCTAAATTGGCTCTTGGTTCTACACTAGAGTCATCCGAATCTCCGGAGCAAGAGAAAAAGAGCTCTAAACATAACACCCACTCTGGAGCATGTTACAATGGGTAAGAACAAAGTCTAGTGCAAATGCCTGACCAAGAGCAACTGCCAATGCAATAGAATGAGGGTCTAAATGTAGGGGAATTAGCTAAAGCGCTAGACTCTCCAAAAAGAGAGGCAGTTGTATCCACACAACCTAGCGAGGCTGTCCACCTAGTGGGCCGCATCTATGTCCCATGAGGACACATTAGAGGAAGAGAGGGCTAAGGCCCAACCAAGCACATCAACATTTGACCTAGTTCAGGGTCCTAAGTCCTTAGGGGATGCATTGCAATTGCCCAAGAAAAAGAGAAGAAAACAACGAAAACAACGACAATTGCTAGTGGCTATAGACACCAAGAATATTGAGATCAAGAGCGTTGAAGAGTTGAGGAACAAAGCATCGAGTCCATCCACCAATGAATCCATTGCCATCTCTCCTAATGCTGGTGAAACCTTAGACACATCTCTGTGTTTTGAAAAATCAAAGCAATCATTACCATCAATGGTTGCTTGCAACGCTCAATCCATTGACAACAGAGCTCACATTGACCAATCAAGAGTGGATGCAATATTGTCACAACAGGGTGACAAAACTACACTAGTCACATCCGAGGAGAACCATAATGCAATAGCAACAAAGTCTCAGGAGAAACATGAAAACCCCGAGGATATAGGCAATCCTAGCATTGACCAATCTTTCTCATCTAGGCCCGATCCCCCAACTATGCTAAAACCTAGAAAAACTCCTAGAGCCTTGCATGAGATAGCAACCGAGAAGGCCTTAATAGAACATAGAAGTGTCACAGAGTGCTTGACTGAGTTGGACGCTAAACTCAAATTATTCGCACGTGTCTATATCCTTGTAGACATGGACACATTCCCTTGGGAGAAGCTTGAAGAATACTTGCCATGTCCCCTATCCTGGGAAGAGCAAGAATATCTTAACGACCACTACAATACGCTCCTACATAAGTGCATGAAACTCATCTATGATGAGGAGGCCGACAAACTACGCTTAATTGTGACATTCAACGAAGCACTTTGCTAACCAAATCTCTTAGAGATAGACAACTAAAGCGACAATCAGAGGGTCAAAGATAATTTGAAAATTGTTGGTTTGAAAACTGCGTTATAATGGCTGAACTGGGAGCCCAGATTATGATAGTGGTCTCAAAGGAGCGGTTGGCCAAATGGCGGTCTCAAAGAGACCCAACCTATATGGCGCCAATTTCCCTTTGAGTACTAACCACCATTTGGGGTATGGAATTAGCCAAAACTAGCCAAGAAAACTCTATGGTTGATAAGATTCTCATTGAGGAGGAGCTACATGTTGCGAGTAGACTCGGACAAGGTACCATGCTACTCAATGTGGCAAAATATCTATTGTTATTGAGTAAGCTGCCACAAGTACTGGATGAGTGTGCCACACTCTAGTACAATTCCGAGTTCTACAATTGGTTCTTATCCTCACGAAGTAACATAGGCTCATAAATATGTACATAAATAAACAATGAATTTTGTAACTATATATAGATAATGCCAACACACACAAGCAATGATAGTCAAGCACAGGGAGAAAAGTTTGGGTTCGACAGGCTGAGCTTCTAGGGTCCTCCTCTCACCACACGTCTAGAAGTCGTGTGACCGTTCCCGCCTCCAGATAGAGGGCATGTAGTCCTCATGGCCGTCATGGGAAGCCCTGACCAACACCTCTGAGGGCGTACACAGGGCACTGTCCCCTTCTATAGGCTTTCCCCCATTTTCGATCCATCCTTCTGGGGACAAGCCCTGTTCCATTCCATAAAATACAATATTAGTGAGTTTGGGAATCTCCCAATTCCCATTTTATAAATACTAAAAAGATAGCACCGAGATAACATGCCCTTAAGTTTTTCAAAACCATATGATCTGATCTATCATTGGAAAGCACATGAAAAATGGAATCTATTAAGTTATAGAACACTCAATTTGGAGTTATAGTACTCAAGCTATAACAAATCCAAAGATTTAACCACGTGTCCCAAACTTATGGGAAATTCCCATATTTTCCAATATGGTGTTATCACAACCAGTCCATGCAACTTGGCATGAGCAAAGATCTACTACTAGTTGGAATACACCCCGCAGTCGAGGCAAGATGAACATCATCATGGGGGCCGTCCCTCTACAGCAAACACTGCATGCCTCACCTCACCCCTCCTCATCATATGCACTCGATAATCCATTGTTTAATCCCTTTCTTGCAAATAGTTCTATCTTTTCTTAGGGCCTAACCCTTGGTTCACATTTTGTAGGTTCCCCCATAGTAGCCGTCATGGAGCATACAATGCAGTTGGCTTGCAAGGAAGCTCTCCACCGTCGACGGGAGTATACAACACAAGCTCCACCACCAGAACGCTATGTGTCTATCCTAAAGAGGTATACACTGAGATGAGGCCCAAAGTGACACCGTTCGAGACACAGGCTGCAAACTCCCCAGGCCAAGAAGATGACGGCTCAAGGGAACATCTAGGGGATAGTGACCCCTACTGCTGTGCAGGCCCTCTCCAGACGCTCAGGCACCAGGTGCTCAAAAGAAGGGAAGGAAGCTAGAAACAAGAGTGAATTTTTTGAATTATTTAAAAGCATTATTGATACGTCAATGGCCAGGGACTACACCATTTGGGTCTATCCCAACCAATATCTCCCCTACACAACTTGATAGGAGCCCTCCACCACCAGCAATGCCCTCGTCGCCTCACCACCCAAACTCACCCCGCTTCATACAAATAGAATATCCCCTATGTTGTATGAAATGCTTACCAAGTGCTACCTAGCCATGAATTTTTGTCCTTAGATGGTTAAAAGGAGACAAGTCTCCCAACTGTACAAACCTTCCATGTCTGCTTTTAATATATTTCACACCTTTAGCAAAAGAAAAAGAAAATCAAGCACAGGTGATATGTATCTAAGTCAAAAACATGGGATTCAGATAAGTGATGTCTCTTTGCATTGTGCCTCTTCATTATAGTTGAAGCATATGACTTGCATGTACTCTCACGAGTTGTCAAGTGGATACAGGACAACACATGTCTCTATACGAAAGCATTCAATGTCCAAGATGCCATAAGACCACCAACCCCACAAAGAGCCATCATAGAAAAAGCAACAGAAATACCAAGAACAAAGAGCCACAACAGAAGCCTCACTGTTGAAAGTTAAAATCGCCCTTGTAGACCACCCACATCGTATGGCCCAAATCATCGGCATTGGCTACTCTCTCTTTCTGGTTCAAACTCTACAATTGGCTCACGATAGTTGTTACCTCAATTGTTATAACATCACATGTGCCAAATAGGTTTTGGAGAATCTCAAGTGTATCTGCCCATCTCACAATTGTTTCCCTAGCAAAACAAGGCTAATAACACAATCATTGTTGTAATATCCATTTTCACAACCATTGACTTTCTATATTTCCCAGTCCAAATGAAAGGCTGATGTCCTCAACATATCGCAATAGTTGTATTTCCCAAAAAGAAGAAGAAGAGAATAAGAAAAAACAAAAAGAGAAAACAAAAAGAAAGGACAATAAAAGAAAATAAAGAAAGAAACAATGAAAGAAAAATAAAAAAGCACTCACAATCACAACACAACACCTAGGGGTCCTCAAATTAGGCACATCCACTGATCTTGGTTAGTTAGCTCCGTCCCTAGTCCCCTAGCCCTTTTCACATCCTCCACATTTGTTCAGGGCACATAAAAGGCAGGACATACCTAGGGAGCTTGTCTCGCCTATGGTTAGACCTGTCACCCTGACCCATTTGCACACTTCCTTTTTTACACTCCACTTCACTACCATTACAATTGATTGTGGTAAGCAATGCACAAACGACCATGGAAAGTACACCGTACGCGTCAAGCATATACAAGCAGCTACTAGCTACCAAAGTTAAGATATTGATGAGTTCAATTATGCCACATTATGTTGCCACAACACAAATGATGTCTCATCCACCTTCATGTGTACTTCTCCTCAACCACATGTTGCTACGTGCGGCACTAGACTAGCAGTCTTCTAACTATGTAATATCTAAGTATGCACATGCACTTATATATTATCTAAACCACACACTATACACAGTTTGGATCCTCAAGTGTAGGCATTACTCTTGGCTCGCTTAGACTTCACTGACTTGTCTCCTAAACTCATTACATTATGTCTTGTGTACAATAAGAAGACTAGCACTACCCCCAGGGAGAGACCACATCTGCGAGGTTTCCAAATGTAGGTATTGAAGACTCCAACGAAAGTGTCGTCAGCTCTTTATCAACCCTCAACTTTGAACTCTTGTCCATTTTTCATCATGCAAGCCCACCAAAGAATCGTCCTATGTAGAATCCCCAAACACCACCACCTGTGCCAGCCACCAGTGCAATTTCCAATACTGAATAGTCCTATCCCCAACTCCAGCAACCCTACCACCAGCCACCTATGCCAACAATGTGCCTCTACTGACCTTCATCCGTACCACCACTATAACTCCTCCAACGCAAACCACTGATATCCCGTCCACCCATGTCTTCGGTGCATGCCAAAGCCTGATATCTACAACGGTGAGTGCCATGGGACTGGCACTCGTCTAGGAGGATGGTAATGTTAACCCTCAAATGAACAAGTTGAAAAATCCAAAAAATCTAAAACGGAGGACAAGGCCAAGGTAAAAGTGGAACGGAAGACAAAGGCACGCTAAAGAAGAATTCGAAAGCACAAGAAGTGCAAAATAGTCCCAAATCAAGGAGAAAGATGGACAAGAAAAAGCACAAGTCAATACTTTTGTAAAAGAGTGCAAGGCGCACCAAGATTTATTTTAAGAGCGCCGGGCTCTCAGCCGTGCAAATTGTAAAAGTAGATGGGCGGTGGGGAAGGAGGCTACGAAGATAGAAGGATAATGGGAAAAAGGGCCTAGGCTATGGCCGGCCATGTAAAAAAGGGGATAAGGGGATAACTGTCTAAAAGGGATTTAGGATTTTGTATATAAAGTTGAAAAGTGAATGAGAAACTCATTCTTGTATGTGGCCAAAATTAGCTCTCTTCTTCTTATTGTACTCAGGAGAGGAGGTAACTCGATCGAGAATGGTGGTAAGCTCACTACACTCGTAGAGATGGATAGCGTGTCGGCTATATGAGAGGTAGCCATTAGTGCTCGGCTTGGAACACTTAAAGCAATAAGCAGTCCATGGGTCTTGGAGGTTGATCACCTCTACGAAGATGCCATATGGATAGATGAGAATGCTCTTCATCAATAATATCCATGGTTTCTCTCGAGATGAGGACATCTTGATTTCTCTAAGGGGAGGAGGAGGTAATATTTTCACGCAATTAAAAATTAGTTAGTACGGTTACTTACTAAATATTCACTAAAGTAAAAACTAACTAATAATTTTTATTTAATTAAAAATATTTTAAAAAAATGAGAGTCGTAATCCGATATTTTTTTGAATTGACAAGGACTGTAGCCAACCTTCATGGAAGTTACAACGTGAACGAGAGTTATGAGCCATATTAATCACTAGTGTTAATGTGTATAATATGGATGGTAAAAAAATATTAGATTTTTGGGCAAAACTAGCATATTTTAGATATTACTTATTGTAAATTTCCTAAAAAGCTATGGAGATTCTAGAGCAAGATGTCATGTTAAAAAAAAAAAAAGTGATTTTTTTCAACTTGTTTTGGAGATTTAATACAAAAAAAGAAGGATTAGTAAAATCGTGTGCATGGCAATTGCAATTTACATGCAGTAAACATCACTTCAAATAGGGAGAAGAAGAAGGAGTGATCTGAAAGATTTCTAATAAAGTGTCTTTGGGTTTTACCCCCCTTTTAAAGCCAATGGAACTATCATAATTGTGATTTGAGCATCAAATTGCTGATTTTTCCAAAATCTCTCCCATAAAGAGCTCTTTTTCTCAACCACAACCCTTCTTTACTTGTTTAGCTATAAATATGAGGTATAGGGAGTAATTAGAGAAGCACAAGGAGATCCCGAGAGGCTGTAAGAGAGAGGTAGAGAGAGGAAGGTAGAAGGATACCCCTCCAAGAGATTGCGAGAAGGAGCTTGAGAGAGAGAGAGAGAGAGAGAGAGAGAGAGAGAGAGAGAGAGAGAGGCTGCAAGGGAGAGAGCTAGCTCAATTCCCCCTATCTCAGTCTTCGACTAACCCATTTTTTCTTACACTCTCCCATTTCAAATCCATTCCTCCTTCTTTATCTCTCGAATCCACTTGTGGACGATGCCCCCCTAAGTGACAGATCTCTCAAAATGCTGAAACTCCCACCACAACTAACGGGATTGTGAACCAAGGGACCGCAACTACGGGAAACACATCTCTTATAAATCAAGTGCATCTTGTTGTATTAGGGAAAAGATATTACGAGAAAAGAATGTTTACATTAATTATCACAACTTAATTAAGCTTGTTTCGAGATAATGAGCGTACTAGGAAAATTTTGTTAATCGCATTTATCTTAGGTGATCAATTAAAATTGCACCTAGAAGCATTTAAATTACACACAAATTACGTGGAAATTTCATATATATATATATATATATATATATATATATATATATATGAAAAGTTTCAAGAATACACATTAAACTGCAATTAAGCCAGATAGATTTCATGCATCCGCATTCGTTTGCTTGGTTGAAATAATAGGAAGTCCTATTATATCTCACAAAACATAGATTGAACTTATGATAGAATACGTAGGGTTCCTAGGAAGTTGAAAGAATTTCAAATCCTAGAGTGTTAGAAGTTGAAAGGATTCTTCTCAAGGCCCATCTTGATTGAAGCTGAAAGGAATACAAAGTCCTTAAGTAACTATATGAATTACGCAACATACCCTAGTTCAAATGAATACGTAGGGTTTTGTTGTAGGGAAGCCAATGTCCCAAATTGCAATCAACATTGCAAGGATACTCCTTTATTCAAAAGAATGAGAAAATTAAATTAGGTTATCTTTGGAATTCTCAGTCGATAACGGGGATAAAGTCGAGAGTAGATACTATCGCATCAAATTGGAATTTCCTTCGACAGAGAAAACAAAGAATTGTCTAGTATATATTGTGCACTTCAGCTTGTGTTTGTGCTTAGGAACACCTGTTTGGAAAATGAGTCATCTAACAAAGGAATTGATAAAAAGAAAATCTTTCAAATTGGATTCAGGTTGAAACACTTGGGAAAGGCGTGTTGAGCACCCCCAGCTAGCCGCCAATCGTATCCAAGGGGGTTTTTTGATATCCACGTCAGGGATGTGGACTGAACCCGTCGTGAGAGGTCCCTCCGTAGAAATGTCTATTCATAGGAGGATGCTCGAGTGCCCGGGGGTTCTCGTTGTAAATCCCTTACCTCCAGGTCCTACATAGATGGTCTACATGAATCGTGAAGGAATCTCAAGGCTCTGTTACTAGTGCAAGGGCAGAAAGTTGGAGAAAAATTAGACGCATCCTTACGGATTGCAAAAATTGTCCTATGAACGGGATTTGTATTTGAGTTGAAATTTTAATATAAAGTTTACTTTCATGAAATTGATCCGATATGTTTTCATGTCAATGCATAAAATTACGTAAAGGAACACGTGACTAACGAGTTAATTAAAGAAGCTGCTTGTATGTGTTAACACTAATGTGCCCTTAAGTAAGTAGAAAATTAAAGCTATTAAGGGAAGCGGGTGGGCGAAACCCCCGATGGGTTCGTTCTACGTTAGGGTGGTCCCACAAAACTAGGAGGCTTCTCAACATTCAAATCGCAATGACGTATTGACCTTAGATCATGTAGGGTAGAACCTTGGCTCGTATCATTTTAGGGGACCGGAATGGGACTTTACCCTATGGGTAGAGAGGTTGAGCAATGCATCCCTCTTGTTTCCCATTCTCTTTGAACCAAGTGTGATATGAGTCTGCCTCTGTTTAGATGCTCTATGCAAAGTAGATTGCGTTTGAAGACCAATGCTAGAAGGATGTAGAATGACTTGACCATTAGAAACCCAGAAAGAATCAATTCGATCCTAAAAGGGTTGGCCAATACATTTTGTTGTAGAGTAGACTCGAGAGACGCTAACGGACAAACCCTATGACATTCCGTGGGAGTGCCAGTTGACATCTTTTAGATCAGACTCCCGATGGACTATAAAATGTGTCGCGACCTAGGTACATTACATTGGCCTAGTACTCATTAAATAAATATGGATTTCCATAATCTTCCTATACATAATGATGTTCTCAACCACATTACCCTCATGTGTGTTAAGCTTAGATTAATATCTAGAGGTATAGAAATCGGCTTGCAATCAACTATACCATACTTTTTCAACATCTCCAAAACTATCCCTATGACAGTCTTATGTCATTGGAGTCTTAGTGTAGCTCTTCCAAATCCTTCATTTTAAATCATCCTTGAGAAGGCCCTTTACACAATCAATATCTACCTCACTATCACTCATAACAATCAAGTCATTGACATATATAGTGACGATCACAATATGTGTACCTCTACCACATACATAAAGTGAGTGATTAGCATGTGCTTTTCAAAATCCAATGCTAATAAGGTATCCTAAAATTCTATGATGTCATGTCCTAGGTGCTTGCTTTAACCCATACAAGGCCTTATGAAACTTGCATACATAATTAATACAACTCTCATCTACACAACTATGTGGCTTCTCCACATAAACTTCTTTTTGCAACTCTCCATGTAAGAATAAGTTTTTGACATCCATCTAATGCATCATCTAACTCTTTGATGTAGCTACTACAATGATGTCACATTATCCATTTTAGCTATAGGAGTAAAAGTCTTCTCATAAACAAGCATTGAGTCTACATTCACCCTTTGGAAATGATCATGCCTTATGGTGCCAAATAGATCCATCCAATTTATGCTTCATTTTATGTATACATGTGTAATCAATAGTTTTCAGGCTCGTACATAAAAGGCACGATATCCCATGTGTCATTTTTCATAAGTGTAGCTATTTCTTTATCCATAGTATGATTTCAATGCTAGTTACCCAATTCCATCCTCAAAACTAGTGGAATCTACATCCTACGCAACCTTAGCCACATATGCATAGTAATTAGCTACATAGCCATCATGAATCAAGTGTTGCATTGGCTTTTTCACTATGATTGACTTGTCTAGACCTGAAACACTACTAGGTGCCTCAACATCCTCTTGTGCCTTCCTCATAGTTGGTGTCTTAATGGCTAAATTTTCTACACTCTTCATCCAAGCTTTCCCCAAAGCCATATGAGTTTGAATCAACATGAGAGAAACCTAATGATACATTAGCTATAAAGGGTAAGTCCCCAACCTTCTCCTTGCCTTTTCTTGACACTTCTAATATACTTAGTGGAGTGACCTCCTGTGACCACAAGGTACTACTTTAAGTTTTATTAACAAACCCATGACTAGGATATTCATGTAGCCCACACAATGACTATGACTGCTTGCATATTTTCTACACATCCACACTCTCATACATGGATTGTAACTTGCACATTAGTATACTAGCTTCTCCTTTCAACAAAGATATCTCTACTAATTCTCAACTAGGTCATAATATCTATATTCTTTTTCCTCAAGAGAATATTCCACAAATACACAATTTTCTTCTTTGGGATCCAACTTGCTATGTAACTTATTAGGAATATGCACATAACCAATATCTCAAATAATTTTATATGGAACATATGAGGCTATTTACATTATACTTCTCGAAGGTGTCACACCATATATAACAATCATGGGTCTCTTGTTTATAATGTATACAATAGTAGTAGTTGCTTAAGCCCAATAGTCATGAGGCAAGCTTCTTTCAGACATCAATGTTGAGACACCTTTGCAATATGTCTTTTTCCACTTAGTAACTCCTTTGCTATTGATGCTAGGAGGCATATTCCACGGTGGATTCTGTAAGGTTTTTTAGTGGATTCTATAAAACTATATTTATTTGCCGAGGCTCGTACAAAAGGTGGATTCCTTATGCGAGAAGTTGACGGGGACGCATGTCCTTCTCGGGCATCATGTTAATTTAATGTGCACATGGGTGATTCCACAGTGGGCGATTTTGCAAAATACATATTAAATTAATGGACGTTTATGAGTTTAGAGTGCACTCATATTAAATTAAGGTTAGGATAGAGTTCCAACCTATTTAATTATTTTGTAGCTAAAGACTGTTAGGTATTCACTTTTGTGGGTTTTATCTTATTATTTTCTAACAATTATGAAAGCTTCAGTTCATGTGTAGAGTAGGCAATGGTGGCATTGGAAAGCACCCGATGATGGCGTATATTCAAATTACCTATAAGAATATTATTTTTTGATAGGTGCGTGCATTATAACTAAAGGCATGGTGTCAATATTTATTTAGACACGCTTATTTATTAAATCACTTGACAAACATTTATTATTTTGTATGCGCATGGGCTCTCTGTTTAAATATTTTATTATTTGACATTGTATTTGGATACAATCTGATTTTTGGACGCTCAAATGCTTTACTCTTTATTTGGGCAAAAGCAAATACAAAAGCCAAAAGCATGCTAATTGTAAATTGGGCTATTTTTTAGCTTAGAGATTAATAAATTTATAAATACATGCCTTGTGAAGCGCTCACACAAGGCATGGGGGGAGATTGTACCCAATTGATTTTTTTATCTCATGTCGTGCAAACTCTCTTCTTGCTTTTATGAAGCTTTTGTAGGGTTCTTTGTTCTTGGGGACCTTCCGGTGTTCACTACGCATGCATACAACATCCAATTTGTGCACCAGTGATATCAGAGCAAAGCTGAGATCAAGCGCTTCAAATCGCTTACCATCTTGCACGAAAGGGAAGCTCCTATAACGAACGGGCTCTATAGGCTATCTCGCGACAAATTGTCAATACAGGCGTGTTCCTAGCGGTTGAAGAACTTCCTACTGTGCTCTCAAATCGTGAAGGACCTTACCCAGGAGGCAGATAACCACTTCTCAAGATTCATTGTAAGTTTTTTGTTGACACAGAGAGGCAGAGAAGGAATCTGTAAATTGTTAAGCTTAATAAGCTTTAAAAAAAGAGGTTAAGCTTAGAGAGCTTAACAAAGCTCTCCAAAATATGACAATTGACGGCGGCAACATGTACTCAACATCACCGCCTCTGATCAGGACGTGACGCCGATCTACAATGATTTCCAAAAAAATCATTAAGCTTTTATAAAGCTTAAAATTTCTAAGCTTACTAAAGCTTAAAATTTTCAATCTTTAATCTCCTATTTAGCAAGTGTTCACACCGTATTACTCCTAAACCAGTTCTGAAACTCCAGCAAGCCTCTGTTCACACTTGCAATTTGGCAAAATTGATTCACAGCAAGCAGGTTGTCACACACAGTCTATGCGGAAGAAATTTTCGCTTGGAAGAAGACCATCATCAATTGCCGTACCCGCAAAAAAGCAAGATCGTAAAAGCAAAAGCCATTCAAAAAAAAAAAGTAAGCCTTGTAAACCCAAATTTGAGCTATGCTTATCCTTCTAACAAGATTTCGAGTGTGTGAGGTTGTTTCTCAGGTAAGTTACTCATGCATATATATATATATGCATCACGTAGGTTCAAAATAAGGTATTTTTAAAATACCATATTTATACATTTTTTATATATAGAAGGGTGTAATATAAAGGGGTTATTTACATATTGAATAGAAAAGGGTTATATTTTATTCAAGAAAAATTCACACATAAGGATATTTATAAATAGGCCTTGAACGCACGTGATGTAGAGGATTACATATAGTAACTTCCCTGAGGGTTGGTTGAGATTTTTGCAAGATGTTCGATCAAAACATGGAAGATTTTATGGGTGAAGGTGATTTGCTAGAGTCGATTATGGAGCAAAAAATGGATTTAATCATGATGCAACTTCAAGAAGAGCGAAGAGCACGTAAAAATTTGCAAGTACAATTGGTTGCACTTCAATGATAAACTATTGATCAAGACGAAGCGCAACCTGAAGATGTTATTCGATGTATGATTGATGTGACACTCGATGCACAGTCTCTCAGGAAAGAAGCCAAGATAAGTTAAAAAAATTACAAATTTTGTACTTTTAATGGGCAACATGACGAAAAATTTGTTCTTACTTTCATCAGTCAGTTTGATGACTATTTTCATTAAGAGAAATATGCTCAAAAAGATAAATTTAAATGCATCACTAACCATCTAGCAAACAGAGCATCGTTATGGTGGACTGTTGTTCGCAAGAGTGTTGATTGTCCCTCTACTTGGGAGGCCTTTCAAAAGAAATTTTTGCAAAAGAAATTTCCATCTCAATTCTATGAAAAAGCTATTAAACAATGTGGTCTTCTGCAATAAAGAGATCGTGAATCCATTCCGCAATACACTAAATGTTTCTGGAGTGCCTTACTTCAACTTCAAATGCTTGAAGATGTTCCTAAGGTGATCCACAAGCACAAGTATATGTTACATTTGCTTTATCACTTCTATGCAGAAGTGAATATATTAATGCCAAAGACTTTGGAGGATACGATTTCTTTAGCGCATGATGCTGAAGACAATTCGTGGACGAGAAAAGCAATCACAATTTTTTTTTACTAATGGTAACTTTGGTACAAAGCCATTCAATTCTAACTTCTGAAGATTCAATCAAAATCGCTTTGTTCCTTCTTCTTTTCGTAAACCTTGGACTCGACCTCCTGCTGTACCATCAAATACAAATTCAAACCTTCTCTCCAACCAAATCCCAACATACCCAAATTTCCAGCCAGTACCAATAATATCTCCAAAGCAAAGCCTATAGTTTGCTACAAGTGTCATCAACAAGGACACTTAGTGGCGAACTGTCAATCCAATAAGCAAGCTGTTCAAATCAATCACTTGGGAGCAACTGAAAACGAAGAGCATGAAGATATGCCAGGCTTCACTGAAGATGATGATGATATCGACAATGCTTCAGATATTTTATCAAGTATGTAAAATTCTCATTCATTATTAACGATGAAATGTTTTGTGCATGGTCAAGAAATGATTATTTTACATGATGATGGAAGCACACATGATTTTATTTTCGCAAAGTTTGTAAAAGAATGAATTTATCTACTATTCCAACTCATTATTGCATAAAGGCTGCATTTGCAAGCACTAGATATAATGGTACACAAGAAGTTCATGATTTAGAAATTAAAATTGGTGATTATGTTGAGCGCAAAAATTTCTTAGTTGTGCCTTTGCAAGCTAGTTATATTATTTTAGGAATGCCTTGGCATCATGAATATAATCCTGACATAGATTATTCCACAAATTCCATGAAAATTTATCTTAACAGAAAACAAATCACATTACATGGATCGCACACCTTTGATAAGTTTTGCCTGCTTAGTCACACACAAACTAAACATGCAATGAAAAAAGGTAGCAAATAATACTTAGTATGGGTGAATGAAATTGAAGCTAAGAAAAATCAAATGCATCCTAAGCATGCACAATTTCTTTCACAATTTAAAGATTGTTTTGTTGTTGATTTACCACCTACATGTCCCGAAGACCATAAAATAGACTTAATCCGTGGTTCTTAACCACCATGTAAAGCACCTTATAGACATAATCAAATTGAGCAAAAAGAAATCCAAGCACAAGTTGAAGAACTGTTGAATCGAGGACTCATTAGGCCCAATAGTTCTCCTTTTGGTGCACCTGTCCTATTAGTTAAGAAGAAAAATAATACCTATAGGATGTGCATTGATTATCGTGCCCTAAACAAGATTACGATTAAGGATAGATATCAGATCCCTAGGGTAGATGACCTCATGGATAAACTATAAGTTCAATATTGCATTTAGAACTCAATTTGGTCATTATGAATTTCTTGTTATGCCTTTCGGTTTTCAGTAAGAATGAGAATGAGCATTGTGAACATTTATCTTTGATTTTCAAATTGTTGATAGAGAATTAATTATATGCTAACCCTAACAAGAGTGAATTTTTTCAAACCCAAATTCAATACTTAGGTCACATTGTTTCTTCTGATGGTATTCGTGTTGATCCTAAAAAGATAGAGGCAATTTTGAATTAGACAATCCCTAAAAATGTGCATGAGTTACATTCTTTCTTAGTTCTTGTCAGCTTTTATAGAATATTTGTGAGAAATTTTTCATTGCTTACATTGCCTTTAATGAAATTGTTAAAGAAATGTGTTGTGTATCATTGGTCTGACAACCAGCAAAAGTCTTTTGATTTATTGAAACATGCTTTAACACATGCACCTGTTTTGCCATTACCTGATTTTAATCGACCATTCTTTCTAGTAGTGACAGATGCTAGCGGATTGGAAATAGGACCTGTCCTCATGCAAGATTCACATCCCATAGCCTATTGTAGTTACAAACTTAAACCCTCTGAACTCAAGTATTCCACATATGATAAAGAATTGTTAGATGTAGTTCAAGCCTTACGTTAATAAAAACATTATCTAATGGGATTCAAATTTATGATCAAAACTGACCAATAAAGTATCAAACATCTCCTTAATCAGCCACAAATTTCTGACCGTCATATTAAATGGACTGCTTTCATTCAAAGTTTCCATCCACTTATCCAATATCAACCCGGAAGAGAGAATGTTGTTGCCGATGCATTGAGTAGAAGACCAATTATCCATAATATTTCCATTCTATCTTTTGATTCCCTTATTCCTATGAAGGATACCAATGACCATGACCCCAGTTTTCAAGTTGATTGGAATAAATTAGTTGTTAATAACTGGATTCCAATTGATTCATTGTCTTATTCTAATGGATTTATGTTTTATGAGAAAAGATTGTGTGTCACTGTTCCATTTAGATCATTTGTGTTACACGAAATTTATTGTCCTCCATATCAATGCCATAGAGATATTAATTCCACTTTAAGAACATTGGTTGAAGATTTTTACTAGCCACAAATGGAATTTGATGTTTCTAACTTTGTTTTTGAGTGTTTAATTTGTCAAAGAGTCAAGGGACACCATGGTAAGCAATATGGTTTGTTAATGCCTTTACCAATTCCTGAATATCCATGGGAACATATTTCAATGGATTTCATAACTAGTTTTCCTAACACACAAGTTAATCATGATATGATTTGGACTATAGTAGATCGATGTAGCAAACAAGCATATTTTCTACCATGCAAGAAAACATTAACTGCATCTCAAGTTGCACAATTGTTTTTGAAGACTGTTTTCACTAACCATGGTTTGCCGAAAGTTATTATTTATGATCGTGATTCTAGATTTTGTAACAAATTTTGAACTACTTTTTTGCTAATTTGGGTACTAATATTGATTTTTCATTAGCATTCCATCCTGAAACCAATGGACAAACATAAACTACTAACAGTACAATTCTAGATCTTTTACGTGCATATACAATTTTAAAACCACAAACATGGGACACACACTTGCATCTACTTCAATTTGCATACAATAATACACCACACACAGCTACACATAAAGTATCTTTTGAAATCATTTATGGACATAGATTACATACGCGTGTTACATCATTGTCGAACAAAGCTAAAGCTGATGATGATATTGCCAATACACATGCTACTATTTTTGCTCAAGTTAAAGATATAATTACGAAATCCTAGCAATCATACACTCAACAAGCTAATAAGAAAAGAAAAGCCATGAGTTTCAATATTGATGATTATGTTTGGTTATGCATTGAAAAGCAAAGATTGCAAAGTGTTAAGAAACACCCAGTTGTTAAATTAGCACCTAGATTTTATGGACGTTTCAGAATAATTCACAAGATCAATGACAATGCATTTAAATAAGAACTATCCCAATACTAAAAGATACATAATACTTTTCATATCAGTTTATTATTACAACCTTTTAGAGGTCAATTACCTATCCACCCTGTCTATGAAAATCCTCCTTTGTTAGAAGAAGAAACTGAAATCCTTGAATCTGAAACAATTCTAGACACCGACTTTATGACCACTAGAACTGGCCGTAGATATTCTAGATATTTTGTTAAGTTTAAAAAGCATCCTGTTGAAGAGGCCCAATGAATGCATGCCTACGACCTAAGTGCTTACCCCTCACTGCTCGCTTCACATTGAGCTAATAGCAATTGAGAACAATTTCTATCCCACCCCGGGGGTATGATGCTAGGAGGCATATTCCACAGTGGATTTTGTGAGGTTAATTTAATGTGCACATGAGTGATTCCGCAAAAACATATTAAATTAATGGACACTTATGAGTTTAGAGTGTATTCGTATTAAATAAAGGTTAGGATAGAGTTTCAACCTATTTAATTATTTTGTAGCTGAAGACTGCTAGGTATTCACTTTTCTGGATTTTATCTTATTATTTTCTAATAATTATAAATACTTTAGTTAATGTGTAGAGTAGACAGCGGTGGCGTTGGAAGCACCGAGTGATGGCGTGTATTCAAATTACCTAGAAGAATTATTATTTTTTGATAGGCATGTGCCTTATCACTAAAGACGTGGTGTGAATATTTATTTAGGCACATTTACTTAATAAAGTGCTTGACAAACATTTATTATTTTGTATGCGCATAGGCACTCGGTTTAAATATTTCATTATTTGACATTGTATTTGGACACAACCCGATTTTTGGATGCCCAAATGCTTTACTCTTTATTTGGGCAACAGCAAACACAAAAGCCAAAAGCATGCTAATTGTAAATTGGTCGGCTATTTTTGAGCTTGGAGATTAATAAATTTATAAATATATGCCTTGTGAAGTGCTCACACAAGGCATGGGGGGAGATTGTACCCAATTGGTCTTTTTGTCTCATGTCGTGCAAACTCTAGTCTTCTTGCTCTTATGAAGCTTTTGTAGGGTTCTTTGTTCTTGGGGACCTTTTGGTGTTCATTACGCTTGCATACAACATCCCATTTATGCACCAACTATGGAGTATATCTAGATGTATATCTATCTCTAGATATCATTTTCCTACAAAATATTTGAAAACTCATTGAAGAAGCATTCTCCCCCTCCATCTAGCCTTATGCATTTGATTTGCAACTCTACCTCCTTCTTAATCAAATCTTTAATGCTTTTAAATGAGTGAGTATCCAACTTTTCTGATGCATAAAATAAACCCATACTTTTTTAGTATGATCATAAACACAAGATACGTATTATTTGCATCCTTGCAAAATTGTAATCTTCATAGGACTCCACACATCAAAATGTATCAACTCAAATGTATTCTTGCATCTATCATTTTCACATGGAAATGTATGTCTTGTTTGCTTTCCAAATCGACATAATGCACATATTTTATGCATCCCTTCAACTCTAAATTTTGTCAATCCATCCACAATATTGCATATTTTTCATACATTGCAAATTTTCATGACCAATCCATTTATTCCAAATTTCAATATTGGCCACAATAGATGAACCTTGTATAAATATAAAAGTATTCATTTTAGGTAAACTTAAATTAAGGACAAAAAATTTGGAAGTATGCTGACTTTAATGTGAGTAATAGTGTGGGCTATATTATCCCATGTCTACACATAGCTTTGAGACTTTCGACTTTTTGTTCCTCTAAGCCACTCTCCATAATGTTCTTAGAGACACTTAAATCTACGTACCATACATCATTCTTAGATGAACCATTAGGAATCATTGTATTCATAAAATACTACATGACAAATAATTGCTCAATTTTGTCATGACTATTTCAACTGGTGGTTGTTGTCTTGTTGCCTGTTTTCATCTCTTGTTTTTAAAACAATTCTTAGAGATGTGGTCTTTCTCACCATAACGCCAATATTCTCTATTAACACCAAAATTATATTATCTATTAGGGACTGCAGCTTGCCCTCTTTAGCTCCCCCTTCCTCGAGACTATCCTCTTCTATTTTATTGTATAGCATTGACCACAACCACTAGCTTGCCCTTGGAAACAAGTTCTACTTTGCTAATAGAGTAAAATACATATTCAAATTTGTTCTAGCTCTGAGAAGAAGAGGATTCCAAGCCAAGTTTCTTCTCCTTAAGTATCAACATAGAAATCAGATTTAGAAAGTTAGAGATATCGTCCTTAGTATCTATGGATGACTTGAATCTCTTGATATTTTCATCCTCAAGTCCATCTAGACATGCACACACAACACCAACATCATCAGTTGTTATACTAATAGGTCCAATAGCTTTAATGATAATCATTGATAGAAAAAATTTCTATTTTAACCAATTCTGACTTAAGGTGCATAGCCTTTGAGTTAACTTCAAACATCCTTATAAGATTCTTCCATGCCATGGTGGGGATTTTAGACTCTTATACTATCTATGCCACTCACAGATAGTCAATACATTTCTTTATTATGTGACTTCTCCCAATCTTTATTAGCATGTATTTGTTTTGCAATATTATTTCTTGGAGGAACTTTGGGTATTGGTGCATTGTTTCCTTCTATATAGTTTCAAAATCCTTTGGTCTTCAAAAAATTTGTCATGCTAAACTTTCATGTAGGATAGTTACTCTTGTCAAGCTTCTCACTGACAATGTGTTTGAAATTGTTTGGCATCGAAAGTGTATCCCTCATTCACTCATTTCAAACTCCCAAACAAACTCAAGTTGCATTTTATAACCCCTATTGTGTTGTAATGGCACATGCCTAGCTATGTAACTAGTTGGATTCTAAGCACATGAATGAGGGTGACTCAATGAATGCATTTCTCTTAGAAATCAAGAATATCAATGAAAAACTTACTACAGTAGATGAAATCATTTTTAATGGGCTTCTCAATTACCAATGGTCAAATTTTTTTCCAAAAAACTTAACCAAGCTTTTGCATCTTGCATTTTGTCTTATGACAAAGGACAACTTGAACGTGCTTACATTTAAGATGTTGATCTCATTGATATTTATCATGAATACAACTTATTGGGCATAAACTCAACTCATCATAAATGCAAGAAGATCCTATTTTGGTGGTCTCTTAAAGCTCAAAGTTAATTGTAGAAAGAGTCTAGTAAAGTCCTTGGCTAGGGTAAAATTTTTTGAAGCTAATACAAAGATGAAGGTTCCAATGATAAAATATTGATAAACATTGGAGGCCAAGAAGAATAAGAAGAAGGGTCTCACAATTTTTTGATATCTTAATTTCTAAATAGATTTTTATAACACATGTGTGTGTGTGTGTGACTCATATTGTAATTATGGTGCTTGGTATTTGAAAGTCTCATAAGCATCATTGGTGTGGAAAGGGCATGCAACGTATTCTTTGTATAGGTTGGCCATCATCTTGATCACTTTATTGATGAAAGTTTTTCGCTCTTATTTTGTGAGTGAATGTTCCATTCACTTTTTACCAATGTGCATCAAATAGACATAAAATATAACAAAAAAAATAAATTATTCTTTCTAAATAATAATTACTTTTTTACAATAATTATTTATATTTAATTATTAATTACATATTTTTTCGAATTATATTTTGACAGAGTTTCAATGGTTAAATTCACTATCATAGTTTGCTTGTTTGTAATCTACTAGATTAATTATTTGCGATCGATACATGTGGGTATTCACATCATCAATGATGTGTGATGAGTACTAAATTTTACACCCTAAATATGCCAAGTTCACAACATTTATTCCTAATCCTAGGATACTTCGAGCCTAAAGCATATTGGTGTATGGCACAAGCATGCTACACCATGACTGCTATGACATAAGCACATTGGTGTGTGATACAAGCATACATTGGTGTCCACACTAGTATGCTACACCAAGACAATGTTTACTAAGGGCTTAAAGATAGACTTATTTTATATCATTCTAAACATGGTGTAGGATGCAAGTAGACGATAGAATCTATCCTAGGATGTCTTTTTTTCTAATCCTAAATATATTGGTGTAGGGTGCAAAAAGACTAGCACTAAGGTCTTACTATCCTAACATGTATTTCTTCCTAATCCTACATATATTGATGAAAGGTACAAGCAAACTAGCACTATAGTGTTACTAATATCAAATATATATTTGTTTCTAGCACTAAATACATCAATGCAAAATGCAAGCAAACTGGCACAAATGTGTTACTAATATCTAACATTGTTATTTAAAAGTATTTTTAAATTTCAAACATATATTTAAAATAAAAATGATTAATTTATCATATTTGAGTAGGTACTCTAATGCTACTATGGGCTAAAAACCTAGAGAGTATTTAATGATGGGTAGGATGCTCCTAGGATGGGCTTATTCCATACGAATAAATTCTAAATTCTGAGCTCCTATTCATATAGGGGGAAGTATATTGGAAAAAAAATCATTCATACAAAAATACTTCCTTTATATGAATAATAAGTGTATTGATTAAGGTATTATATCCTTTCTATGGTAGTAGTATTGAGCACATAAAATATATTCTTTTATAACATGTCTATATAAAATGCAACTTAGGTTGGGAGTTCATTTTACAAGTTCTTCGATGATCTAGATTAGGCCTAGGTTCTGCAAAACAATTCAAGCACTCCTTTCCAATGCATCAACCCTCATCAATATTAATGGCTACTTCACTCACCCCTTTGGCCTTAAACACTATATTTGATAGGGATGTTTGCTTGTACTCTTACTTTCTATGATGGTCACTCAGTTGTTGCTCGATCACATTGACAACAATATACAAGTAGGATTATCAAGGGGTTGCCTCTTCCTAATGGCAATTGTTTGTATCACAATGTTTGCAAACAACATTTCAAACATTATCACTATTTAGGCAAGTGCAAATGCCTCACGTTAAGTTGGGGATATAATGAAGAATTTATGGAGACAACAAACTTCAAAATAAAAAAGATAGGACATATTTTCATGTAGCCTGGTGCCTCAATTGGTTTGAGAGTATCCACAACACAATGATTTAAGAACCTCTTTACAAAGTTCTAGGTATTACGTCTATTATAATGCCCATTATGCATTTTAATGCCAATATGTTTCCTCTTACCAAAAGCTACTAGAATGCCTATTTAAAACCTTCTTTTGGTCCTTCAAGAGTAGAAGAAGTTTGCCAAGTATTTTGTGGGAAGTCCTTAATACGCTTAAGAAGAGGTAGAGTTGGACTAGAATCATTGAGGGACAAGGAGACTAGATCTTTATTTGGATTGCTCAAAAGGCTTGATAATGATCACCCTTGGGCCATTTTGACGAGACATTGGATTGAGTTTGTCAAATGAAAATGTAGCTTGCTATGTGGTTTAAATTGTTAGGATTGATCCTCAACAATAATCCACTGAGATAACACTTTGCAAGTTTCCAAAATACTCCATCTCATCTACCATGGTATTCTAATCAGTGGCCCACCGTCGGCTCTCTTGCTCGAACTTTGCCATGACACCACAATCCATTGTGGAGTACATTTTGTCGATGCGCTCAACATGAAAATGTTGCTTGTGCAAGCACATCACACTATAGATTTTGTACTATACACCAAAAAATGGTTAGATTAGTTGTTGCACATAAAATCTAGATACGACAGTAAAAAAAGATATGTAGTCACCTTTGGACTACATCCCCTCGAGAATTCCCACTCCTCAGTAGAGACCTCTATCCCTTCATGAGAAGCTGAAATCAAAGCTCTATGTAACCACCGCCACATAGACATAAATAGTGGCATCTTCTCTATACCCTCAAGATATCGAATCGGTCGATGATGTGTACTGCATTGAAATTCTGATAGCACTTCTTCTTGTTTTTTTCTGGCCTACTTGTACCTAGTGAGCCACTTCTCCATGGATTCATGATGCAACATACAAAAACGATTCACTGTCTCCTCCATTGTAGTATCCATCATTTTTTCTACTCTATTTTTAACCGCCACATCTCTTGTCAGTCTATCATCGTCTTTCAACAACCATAGCATATTGTTGTCTGAATCCATCATCGATAGCCACTTTGAAATATGCACTAATGGCTCCGACACTAGCCAACCTTCAACCATGCTACCTTCTGATTGAGCTCATTGTCACACAAAGCCCTTTAGGGTTTTCATGAAGCGGTCCAAGAAGAACATCCATCGCAAATGGATAGGTCTTACAATCTCCACTTCATCTACGAGATGGACTAGGAGATGAGTTTGTATTGTGAGCATGCTTGTGGGTAGGTACTTCTCAAAGAGACAGACCATCTCCACCGCTCCCCACCTTACGGATTCAATAGAGGACATCTTGATCTCTTTCCGTGAGATCCATCGTACTAAATTTGACAACTTATAAATCGCCTCATGTATTTTTGGAGTGATGCACAACCCAATCTCGATTGGTAATACAAACTATCGTAAATGGAGAAGCATTATGAACATCGAGTAGAGACTAAATAGTGAAATATTGAGGCTACTTGTAACCAAGATCAAGACAAACTTGACATATATCATGCCATTTATTGGATTTTAGTCCTAATAGAGCTGGTCGTCTTTAGAGAAATCAGACCACTTGAAGAAATGTATTGTACACGTCGGGGTGTAGATAAACCTGATAATTTGCTTCATGTGCGCTCTTCTTTAGCCTGATAGGACCCAAGGAGTGCGAGATAGTTGCAAGTGACTATCAGTGCTCGACTATGGCCAAAGTACCTCAATCTTGCCTATCTCCTTTAAGTTCATTCATGCATCTACATTATCTCTCTTTCTTGTGATGTGGTCCCATAATAAGCTGCCCATATTCTTAAAAATATGCATGGGATCCAACAAATGGTTGATTTGTAAGTGGGTCCAATATGGTAACTCGTAGAAAATCAAGAACCGTTGCATTCTGCTTAGATGTGACTCCTTGTGGATAATTTTTAACTCGTATTAGCTTTGGGCATTCATTCGTGCTAGAGATTGTCCAAGAACACCTTCCCTCAGTTCACGACCCTCTGGCAAGAAAGCAAAAAGCTTGGAAAGGTGGAGTCAATGTGACTCCATGCACATGAATCTACTGATATTCATTGGAATTCATATGTGGATCTATTTTGTATATGCCATGTTTCCAAGCTCGCCATACTCGATGTATAAAACATGTGACATATACGTGGTATAAGTAAAAAGTGTATGAGAAACTTTTGAGGGATGGTTTACCCTTGCAAGTCCTGTTGATACCTATGAGCACCACACTTCGAACATGTCTCCATAGTCTCATCTCCTAAAAATAGCACACAATCGTTGATACATGTATGGATGTTGTAGTCCATGACAAGATTTTGTAACACCAATCGTGCATCATCATGGAACTCAGACGTTGTGTTTCTAGGTGGTAATATATGATACTTTAGCAACCTGAAAAATAATCAGCAGACGCCTTCAAGAGCACAAGAAGTGTTTTTTTTTAAATAATAGAGTCAAAAAAATCAACGGAGCGTAGAATATACCTGAACAACTTGGTCACACTCACATCGCTCCACCTTACTTTACTTGTATACTTAGGAGTGCAAGCAACGTCTTCAGGCAAGATACTCAGTACCCATCATATAATAGTATAGACAGTTTTTCTCTCAGTGGATCAGATGACTCGGCATCCATGGACATTAATGCATCGATCATTGCCTCCATCTTAGGTTCCAAGATTGGAGGAAGGTTGAAAAGGCCCATTGTCTCCTCTGGTTATCGAGGGTAAAGTCTATGGCATACCCTCCAATTGGTGTATCGGCTCAAGCACTCCATCCATTGTACGCCCACAAACTCTTCTAGTGGGCCGCAATAGGTGCATTCCTTGGAATGAAGCGTCACCTCTGAATACAAATTTCATGGGCATGTCTAATATTTCTGTATATGATATTCAATTACTTTGTGAATGTAAAATATGATTAATACACACTTTTCTTACTATTTGCTCAAAGTCTGAGATCACCTAGTTGATTGAAACTCACTAAAGCATCGTAAGTATCCTATGGACAAGTGACGCTTTCGTCTGATTGCTAGCTTGTATTGAGTGCAAGGACACGGGACACGTTGATTAAGATAAGCCTTGCGATCTTAGACATCATGACCATCATCATTTTGCATTTGGTCTATGTTACAGCAAACAATAGGTTTTTGTTCCTCTCATTGGTGATCTTTCTCTATTTTAATCTCTACTCCTCTTTCTCTCCCTTTCCCTTTATTTGTTTGCCTCCCTCCATCTTTCTTTATCCATTTGGCTCTCTTCATCCTTCTTTGTTTCTCTCCCCACCCCTGTTCCTCTCTCTCTTTCTCTTTTTTTATTTATCTCCCTTCATCCTTCTTTGTTTCCGTCTCCCCCCCCCCCCCCCTCTCTCTCAATGTTTCTTTCTCTCCCCCATCTTCCCTCCCACTCTCGCTTCTTCTTATTCTGCTCTTCTCTCCCTTCTTCTCTCTATTACTTTCTCTCTTTTCCTCTCCACTCTCATTCAACACATCTTGTTACAATCAAAATCAAATATAGAAAATAAAAAATTATAAAATAAGGACATTGAAAGACCTTCTCTCCCCACCTCTCTTTGTGTCTCTCTTTATTTTACTATCATTCCATTCTCTCTAATTCTCTCGTTATTTCCGTTTTTGACTTCCTCTCTCTCGCTCTCTATTTATTGTTTTCTCTCTCTCTCTTTTTCTCCCCCCTCTCTCTCTCCTCTTTTCACTCTCCTTCCTCTCTTTACCTCACCCTTTTCTTCCACCTCTTCCTTCACTCTCTGTTTCTCTTTCTCTTCCCCCTCTCTTTTTTTCTCTCTTTCTCTTTCTTTATTCCCTCTCTCTTTGTTTCTCTCCCCCCCAATTGTTTCTCTCACACATTCTCCTCTCTCCCTCCCTTCATATCTCATTTCTCTCTTTTTCTCTCTCTTTGTAACCCTTCCCCCCTTTCTCTCCCTTCCTTCATATCTCATTTCTCTCTTCCTCTCTCTCTTTGTTACCTTTTATATATATATATATATATATATCTTTCTCTCAATGTATCTCATTACAGAGAAAAACA
Source organism: Lygodium microphyllum (assembly GCF_053477565.2). Classification (NCBI taxonomy): domain Eukaryota; kingdom Viridiplantae; phylum Streptophyta; class Polypodiopsida; order Schizaeales; family Lygodiaceae; genus Lygodium; species Lygodium microphyllum. The sequence goes on from NC_141147.1 coordinate 136,564,033, forward strand.
AAAAAAAAAAAAGAATGGAAGAAAACATAAAAACAAAGCAAGAAGAAGCAATGTACCTACCACAAAGGCTTGAGAATGAATTCATTTCCGTCTCCTTTTCGCAATGTTCCTTCTTTCTCCCTTGTGCACTTCATCCTCTTTTTCGTGGCGACAATTAGGAGCTCTCCTTCTGTCTCTTTCCCTCTTCCTCTTCCTCTTAAGACGACGAACTCTCTCACTCTCTCTTTCAATACATCTCATTAAAGAAAAAGCAAAAAAAAAAAACAAACAAAAACAAAGCAAAAAGAGGCAATGTACGTGCTACAATGTCTCGAAGAACTAAAATATCTACCATTTATTTCCTTTCTCATAAATCATGTCACAATTGTAAGAGACCTACTCATAGCCTACCCTACGTAGATGAACTGCCGTAGGGCCGAAAATGTCGTTGTGGTAGTTCCTGTTTTGAAGTGTCCTGATTCAAAGTTCGATCGAGAAAAGCTCGAAAATGGAGGGGAGAAAGCTTGTTATCTCAGTTGAATTGAGTACGTGGCCATTTAAATCGGCCACATGTCGAAGAGCTATGCGCCCAGCGTTTGAGCTTACCGATTCCCTGTCACATCAAGCAGTTTTGGTCCTGGCAACGAGGCGCGAATCGCAGGTAGCTGCGTGGCCCGTGGGAGGCTAAATGGCGAGCTGGCCTGATTTCTAGGTGGCGAGGTGCGATGGTTGACATTGCGCAGACAGTAAGATACCTTCACAAAATGCATGATCGTATTCTCTTCCTCCTCCCGAGGCTCATGGCAGCTTCTTCCTGCAACAAAGGCAGTCACAGCGAGAAGGCTTGCGGGCACTACAGTCGAATTCGGAGAGCTCATCTCATCAAGTACGGGTCCAATTCTCGCTTTGTTTTTCTGAAGTGCCTAAATTGTATATTGAACATCTGTTATTCGTAATTGTCGTGTACAGCATCGCGATCATCTCATGTTATTCGATTATTGTCATCTCATGTGCACCAATCACTATCATCTCATTAGTCTCCTGCATGTCCTCTTCGTTCTTCTTGTCAGACAAATTACATGCATTCATTATTCTTCCTCCGAAAGAAATGTTCGATATTTCTTGCAGCTCAATTTTTTTCAAACAATATAAATAATCAGTTTTCTTGAAAAAGTTCAAGTGATTGGCCTCATCAATTGGGCGAGGGATTTCGGTTATGTATAATGTAGTTTAGGCTAGTTGCTTAGGTATAGATCGAGTTTGCTCTCTAACCAATACACCCAATATTTTGATGAAATAAGATTTCTTCTTCATCGTGCTCCTAATTGCTTTTGTTCCTAATTGCTTATCATCTGAAGCCTCATGACTCTTGGTTTCCTTTGAGTGGTTGCCTAGACCCAAGTGCTTGAAGTTTGACATGTTGTAAAGTTTGAAGCTTGGATCTAGTTCATGTTAAATAGGTCCTATATTATTGGGTTTGTATGGTTCATGGCATATGTATCAAGATAACAAGCTAGTTGAAATTTCCATAATTTGTATGAATAGCGTGACTTGGGCACCTTCAAAAGTGCCAACTCTCCTTCTTGGAACTCCATGGGTCACCTTTTCTCATCAACATATAACTTCATCTATGCATGTGATCCAACTCTTCTTTTTTAGCTACTCTTGGTCATTTTTTAAATATGCATTTAATTGTCTCAATTTATATTAATGTGTGTAATATTTTCTTAATATGTGTATTCAATTTGTAAAGTTGATGTTTAACCCAATGACTATGTAATCCGGGTAAGGAAAAAGCTAGGGAGTTGCTGGTTGTAGAACAATTTGCAGTCAGTAGTTCTTTAACATTCCAAATGCATTCTCAATGTGCACACAACCTCTTAGAGAGTATGTGTGATTTAACTTGCAAATTTCATATTCATTTAAACATTTAGTTTAAGTGCTTCAACCTGCAATTTTCGTGTATTATTTCATGCAATTATAAATACACCTTGGGTAAAAAGAAGGGAGCTGTTGGCTGTGTAGACACATGGATGCAACCATAATTTTGCAATCATCAGCTCCTTGGTTTTTTTAATGGCCTTCTTGTGTGCTCAATGGATTGAGCGTTAACTTTACAAATTAAATATACATATTAAAAAAAGATTACACATATTCACATAGTTTGAGTATACAAATAAAATGACCAAGAGTAGTTGCATTAGTTTGCTCGGGGAAGTTACTATATGTATATCCTCTACATCACGTGCACTCAAGGCTTATTTAAAAATACCCTTATTTGTGATTTTTTTGAATAAAATATGACCCCTTTCTATTCAATCTATAAATAATCCCTTTATATTACACCCTTCTATATGTTTAAAATTTATAAAATGATATTTTAAAAATATCTTATTTTGAACCCACGTGATGCACACATATATTTATGAGTAACTTATCCAAGATTAGTTGAAATATATTAAAGGTGTATGCATGATTTTAAAGCAAGCTAGTATGGCTTCTACTACCTAATATGCTACTATGTACATCAAAGCTCATATGTTCTATGATGAGCTATCATCACTATCATCTCCCTTTGTAGAATCATTTTCATCATCCTCATTGCCATGGCACTCTTGCTTGTGGTGCTCTTTGCTTCGATTTGTATCACCTTGTATTGTGCTCCTTCCCTCTCCAACCTTCTCCTTATGTTATCCCCGTATATACAAAAATTTCAAGCTTATAATAACTTAGAACTTTCAATGCATTTAACGAAAGAAATTATGACTTAACGAAATTTTCATACCGTGATTTCACATCATTATTACTCTTATGATGATACTATACTACCACAAGTATGTCCATGTGTTAATGCCTCCTAATGTTGTTGGCCAACAATACTCAACTACAAAATGAAAAAATCACAAGTATTAGATACAATTAATGCTTAATAGTCACATATAAAAATTTAAAATAAAAAGATACAAGGGCTACTTCCATGTGTCGATGCCTCCTAATGTAGAATGTGATGAACCAAATCAATTTGTTCCATTTGGATTCATCGCACCTTCCTCTCCTATGGGCTGAAGACCCCATGCTCTATCCTATTTTGGACTTCTATCCACTCTTGACCATGTGTAGTCATTGACATTGGCATAGGATCCAAGCCTTGCTCTAATCTCTTCTTATTTTCTAGCACCCTATGCTTGACCATGGCTCTCTTATTAGAAAGTATATCTCTTATCCTTTCTCAAGCCCAATTGTCTATAAATCTCATATATATGGGGGATTATGATACGTCTCATGTATTATAACAATGGTTTCTTGTAATGTATTTGGGTTTTGGTTTTGGAAGGCTAAAGAACTATCTTTGTATTTGCACGTGCTATGGCACACAAATAGCTAAAGGCCTTTTCTGAATCTTTGATTATTTGATGCTTTTTATTTCCTTTTCTTCAAGCAACAAATAGTACAAATGGTGCATCCTAAATACATAAGAAATCAATAATTAGATAGCAATTAAATAATTTAATCATATATTTATTTGATTCAATAGTTAGATGGCTCAACATAAGTAAAATGTTACTTTCAATTCCTTATATAATTAATAGAGTGTGATGATCTCATTAAATTAATAATGGTTACTCAATTTCTCCTCAAACCCTATAGATTTCAATTCCATTTCATTTATTAGCTCATGAATTTTGTCTTTAATTGCTAGGGCGAGTCAAGCATCTACATCATAGCTACTCCAATTCTATTATGGTGCTAGTATAGCTTGGCATGGCTTGAATTACAATAGTATACAACTATGCTTCATGTAAGCTTAGTAAAGTCTAGTATAGCTTACCCCAAGTGTAGCCAAGCCTAGCAAGGCTTGGCTCACACTTAGCATAGGCAAGTGTAGTAATCCTAGTGGCTTGGCATCACCTAACCTATAGTTAGCCCATGTCTATACTTAGCCTAAGCTTACTTAGGCCTAGCCTAACATGGCTTTCCTTGCCCACCATTAGCATAGGCAAGCATAGCCAATTCTAGTGGCTTGGCATAGTCTGACCTATAGTTAGCCTACTCCTATTCTTAGGCTAACACTACAAGATATAGGCCTTATACCAACGTTAAAAGCGACGAAAATGTAAATAAGAAAATTTTCCCATGTCGTCGCAAAAAGCATCGTTATTGGCGACGCTATAGAACAGTCGATATCAACGTTATTATTGGCATCGGTATCAGCGTTGGTATCAAGTCATTATTGGTGTCGATATCAATGTTGCATGATACCGACGCCAATAACGACGCTGATACCGATGCTCTGCGATGCTAATAATGACGCCAATAACGATGCGAGCAGTAAATTTGCGACGCTAATAGCAATGGTAACATGAAAAAAAAATTTGAGCACTGCATTAGGAGAAATATGGACTCTCTTTTTTGCCCCTTAAGGAGTGAATAAACAAATATAGGCCTAACCAATGAGAGAGCTGGGATTCCAGATTCATGTAACATGAATCTTCTAGCCATATCTTGGACCAAATCTTCCCTCAGCAATAAAATAAGGGAAAAGGGGAGTACAAAGCTGTCACTTCTTGGAAGTTTGTGCCTCGAATTTTCATTTTCTTATTTTTTATGTTTGACTTTTCTTTTCTCCTCTTTTCAGTTTCCCCCTCTTTTTTAGGCGGAACTCAAATTTGTCATATCTCTTTCCCCGCTTCTTCTTTCCTGACGAAATTTTACAGCCTCACTGTTTCTTGCCATGTCTGTAACCCTGTAAAATTTCATTTGCTTTGCACAAGCACAGAGAGAGATTCATGTGTTTCATGAGAGCAGAGCTTGTTTTACCAAAGCCCTAAGATTCTCTTCACAAAACTCTACAGGTATATTTTTCTCTTCCATAGATGTTCTATGGTAAAGTTTTATCTCGTTTGGAGAAAACCTGTGCAAGTTATGTACATTCTCTGACATGTAATTTCTTTTGTTTTGATGCTCTAGGAGTCTCTTACAGTCAATAATAGTGACATTTTGAATACTCAACTTCTTCTTCAACATCTTAGGGTTTCTCTGTAAACAAAGTTACAGGTATATTGTCTTGTTTTTTTGTTGCTCCACTGTTAAATTTTATCTCGTTTAGACAAAATGTATACAAGTTACATGCATACTGAGATTTCCTTTGTTTTTTTACTCCAAGAATCTCCGAGGGTGAAGAACAATGATTTATTAAGAACTCAACTTCTACAACATCTTTGGGATTTTGAACACTCAACTTCTTCTTCAACATCTTAGGGTTTCTCTGTAAACAAAGTTACAGGTATATTGTCTTGTTTTTTTGTTGCTCCACTGTTAAATTTTATCTCGTTTAGACAAAATGTATACAAGTTACATGCATACTGAGCTTTCCTTTGTTTTTTTACTCCAAGAATCTCCGAGGGTGAAGAACAATGATTTATTAAGAACTCAACTTCTACAACATCTTTGGGATTTTGAACACTCAACTTCTTCTTCAACATCTTAGGGTTTCTCTGTAAACAAAGTTACAGGTATATTGTCTTGTTTTTTTGTTGCTCCACTGTTAAATTTTATCTCGTTTAGACAAAATGTATACAAGTTACATGCATACTGAGCTTTCCTTTGTTTTTTTACTCCAAGAATCTCCGAGGGTGAAGAACAATGATTTATTAAGAACTCAACTTCTACAATATCTTTGGGATTTTTTGCAGAGAAAGCCACAGGTATATTGCCATTTTTTACTACTGTTCCATGGTTAAATTTCAACGCATTTGGACAAAGCCTATATAAGTTATATGTATGTGTTGACCCAATATTTCTTTTGTTTTTGTACTACAGGAATCTGTCAGTGAAGGAACAATGGTCTTGCTATAAGTCAACTTCTTGTTCAACATATCTAGGGATCTTTGTGAAAGAAATTACAGGTACAATGTTTCTTTTTTAAATTGATCCATTTAAATTTAATTTCATTTGGAGATAACATTTGCAAATTATACACATGTTAATAGGTAACTTTTGTATTTGGTTGTTACAGATGTCTTCACGGAGGAAAAATATCAGTAGCATACTTGCAGTGGAGGTCTTCAATAGGAAAGATAATGGCGGTAATTGGATTTGTGATAAGTATTATAAGTTGGATTGGATTTTGATGCACCCAAGTACTCGAGGGAGTTTCAAGGTCAAGCACAAGGATGTTGCAAACCCTAGCAAACATTGGAAAGGTAGAATTCTAGAGTTCAGAAAAGTGTTTAATGGCACAAGTGCAGTAACAGAAGTGTTGATTCAACATGTTTATACGCATAAACAAATCTCTGTACACGACGAGAACAACATTGCAAATTATAAACAAAACAGTAAGTTGTTAAATTTTATCATTGATTATTCTTTTGTATCAGAGTTGTTTTTAAAAGTCTTTGCAGTATTCTAATTCAGTCTTGTTTGATTGACAGCTCTATATCCATCGACTTTGCATGAATGGCAGAATGTGGAATGTTTAAGCGGCAAGATACATGTTTGGCGTGAAGAGATAGGTTCTTTGATCTATGATAATACCTCTACAAGTCAACTTGCCACTCAAAATATCTTTTTTTATAATTCATTGTATGTGGTAGAAACCCAGAGATTGCAGCATGTCCCATTGCCGCCATTGTCTAGTGGTGAATGGTTCATTGGTAGCTTGGAGTTGTCAGGAGCTTGCAAGTCGAAGATAAAATCTGACATCAATAGTGCTATGAAACCCACCACAGGCTCCAAAGATGTGCATCTTAATTGGTTTATTCCATTCTCATTGTTTGCACATTTGTTTGGTTCATGTGATGTTTTGAAGAAAACAAAGATTACTTATCAATGCAAGTGTCCATCCGAGGAATGGATGAGTCAGCTATTGGGTGAGTCTTGGGAAGTCAAAAGAACACATTTTGATGAGACGATTGAGTCCAGGGTCAACCAATCTGATATTACATTCAGGTAAAACTTTTTTACTACTTTGCATACCTTGATTTAATTGACATAGGTCTCGCTTAGATGAATTGTTATGTTAGTCGCATTGATCACTTACCATTATTTTTGTTTTTATTACAGGTATTTCATTGCTAGACAAACTCTGTGCGTTCGCTTTCGATATAGAAGATGGCGACTTTTGCGAGGGGAGTGGATCAGCTTGGATCAAGATATCCGAGATGACACACATACAGCGCTCGTAGATGTGGTAATCTTGTGGAGTGGTCATAATCCTTTCGTAGTCAGTGCAGAGAGTCATTGGCCCATTTATTTTCTGAGACAAGAAATCCAATTAATGTCTAGTGAGCCCCTCTACAACTTCTATTTCAAGTTAGATAATAGAAAAGTCAGGACTCGTAGTAAGCAATCCATGACATGTAAACAATGTGCTTCTCCACATATCCTTGAGATAGTGGAATCCTTGTAAAAAAACTTTATAAAGAGCGAATACATACCTTTTTTGAACTTCTGAGTACTTTAAATTTTAGTTTACTGTGATCCAAGCGTGCGATAATACATACTGTAATTACTCAATCGTGCAGTTAAAAATCATAATTAAATTGCAGGTTAGAGGTCTATAATCTAGAGAATATTGTCTTTGCACAATGATATATTGTAGCGCATCTCTGCTGCTCGTTTATTACATTTTAATATTAAATTGGATCCAAAGGGAATTTCAAGGCCTTTTAGATTTATTTTCTTTAAAAAATTATATATTTTCTCTCATTAGACTTGAATATACTCAGCGACCCAAACATATTCGAGGATATAATAATGTAGAACGAAGCGTTTGTCTGTATGAGTAATTTTAACAGTGACTTTAAAGTACTGAAATAAAGAAACTAAGGTAAGAGTTTTAATTTGAAACTTTAGAATTAATAACTTTATAAAGAACCTTTATTTAAAACCCTAGACACATAAAAGCTATAACTCCAAACTCATTTTCGCTTTCATTCTCCACTTCCCTACACTTGTGCTCTCATTCCTTCTCTCTTTGTGTGCCATGGCTACCACTCCCGCCTTCGCCGCATGGATCAGTTCCACATGCTACGCGCACATAGGGGACCAGATATACCCTAGGTTTTGCGTGACCTTGAGTCTAGAGAGCTCGCTTTCCGCTGTAGACCCTGACTCTAGTATACTAGCATCGTTTTGTGATGTAGTGAACCCTCTCACTTGCTCTATTCCTGACTCCACTCTCAGGTGGGTTCCCATGGATTTTTTGTATAGTTTGTGTGCCGGATCCAGCCATGCAAAGGTGATAAGTCGAGCCCTGGTGCATGTGGGGCAACATCTCCGCGCTAGAGCAGTGCCCACCTCGTCACAGGACCACGTCACGATGGATCTCATTGAGAGGGATGCCGCCTTTGCCATATATGTTATGTGCACTGAGGTGCAAGAGGACAGTGACGAGGACATCGACGCACCCTCTCGGCCACTATTAGAGTACTTTGAGAGGGAGCCTGAGGAGATCACTCTCGATCTGAGTGTTGAGGTAGCACAGAGCTTGGCCATTGTGCACCCACCTCCCTGCCCTGATGAGATGCCCACGAGCGAAGAGCCACCCCTCTCTTCTCTCCATGCTATCACCATCGAGGGGGTGGAATATCTACTCATGCAGGATGTGCTAGAGTTGTTGGAGCTTAGGGAAGAAGAACTATACTGTATCATGGTGCGTGATGCACCTAGTGATTTCATAGATTTTGATTTACAGGATGCCCCACCACATGTTGATGAGGTGGCTCGTTATGATGGCACGAGCATCGATGACATCTCTGCCATTGTGAGCATCCAGGAGCAGATTGAGGATGCGGCGCCACAGTATCAGATCTCTGATGAGGAGTTCGAGCGGTTGCAGGAAAGCCTTTTTGGTCCTCGACCCGACTATGCAGTGCCTACCCAGGAGAGAGACGAGGGCAGCCCAGTGGCAGGAGCAGACCTGGATGCTCCATTACAGCGGCAGATAGATGATGCAGAGAAGGTAATGTTCTCGGTTTCATATGAAACTTAACCAGTAGGGCCTCTAGGGCATCGGGAGCACACACATGTGTTTTTGTCGGGATCGGGCCCCCAGAAGTGCCCTGGCCGGAGGCTCGCGTCTGGGGGCCATGAATATGGCACTTCTGGGGGCCATGAATATGGCCCCCAGACGCGAGCCTCCGGCCAGGGCACTTCTGGGGGCCCGATCCCGACAAAAACACATGTGTGTGCTCCCGATGCCCTAGAGGCCCTACTGGTTAAGTTTCATATGAATATGATTTATATATCTTCAGCACACTCCATGCATAGTGAGTCTGATACTGAACTTGTGTGTTGCAGGAGATTGTCTATATAGATGAGTTTTCATCTAGGCAGGGTGGCCGATCTGGTAGCCAAGGAAGGGTGCAAGACTCGGCATTGAAGGAGTATGTTGGGCAGCTTGTCAACGACATTATTGTATTTCATAAGACATGCTCCCCTGCTTTTGCAGAGAACTTCTTGAAGTTGAGGGCACTAACAAAGGCTGGGCCCTTCAAGACCATCCCGACCAACTCCAGCCTGGAGAAAGTAGTGTTGCTTCGACGTTCGAAGCTTCTCTACTTATTCACGAGTACTAGGTATGGCCCACTTTTCTCCATGGTGGCCCGTGACATGGTTGCCGGTGTTGAAGACCCCATTGTCATTAGATAGGAACTATTGGGGCAAAATGTATTGTTGCCTATGATCAAGAATAGCTCTGACCATGGGGAGCCTAGCTCCAAGAAGCCTAGGAGAGAATAGATGTACTTATTGCCTACTGATATCGCATCACTGATGTACTGCACTTTGTAATCTTCTCTTCAAGTAATGAAAACTGATGTTTATTGGATTCGCGTGCAATGTAGTTTGTGATACGTGTCATTTACTGTTTTTTTTAACTTGAATGTTACATTTATTTATCGAATTTATACGTAACTTGAAGACGTAAATAAAATAAATATCAAGTGACTAAACAAAAATAAGACGCGTCAAAAAATTTGTATTTGTATTAATAATAATTTTACATGGGGTCCATTATGACCAAGGCTTTACAAAATGTCTTCAGAAGCTACATTCCATGTGCTTTTGAGTTTGTACACCTCTATCCTTGCTGACCTCCGCGAGGACTATCTTTCCATCGCCGAAAGAACCTGACTATCCGCAGATCCCTCTCGGTGACAGTGACCCTCCTTGCATGCACCGCTGCATAGACTGAGTCTCCAAATAAGTCGACGAGGTAGGCTTCAGCAGCTTCTTGTAGTGTGAGGAGGGCTTGGGCAGTCCAGCGATCCGGTTGTTTCGCGCGTGATGTGTTTGGAAACTGGTTCCTGTTGTTCATGATCAGTATGCCCTCCATGATCTCCCGCACCAACTTTTGGAATGGAGCCTTCGGTATCAGGAGGTGAGTGGTCTTCTGGTAGTGGCGGATCTCGCGAAGAGCCACTGTGCCTGGCTTCCATCGACGCTTGCGATACTGGCGTGGTGGTGGTGGTGGTGGAGCTGGAGGACATGGCTGCCGTATGGAATTTCCAGGGGGTATCTCCGGGCCGCTTGCTTGGTGCGTACCATGTCTTCTAGGAGAGAGAACTCAGAACTCAAAAGTGAAATGTGTAAAATGAGGTGAAACTTTAAACTTATAGCCAAACTTTTCAAAAACCCTAAAATTTCAATTAATGAATCCACGCTTAGGAAAAATATCACCAGTGCTCCGATTCACATGAAATTTTACCTGTAGGCTCCTCAAGGACACATCAACCATCCAAAATTTTTTTGGCCCCAACAGAAGCCTCTGGATCACCTGTCCGGAGGCTCGCGTCTGGGGCACTGAATCCCCAGATTAAGGGCCCCAGACGCGAGCCTCCGGACAGGTGACCTAGAGGCTTCTGATGGGGCCAAATTTTTAATATAAATGAGTTTTTCTAATGCCCAGCATGAGGGTGAAGTTTCACCAGATTCCGATTTATAAATTTGACGGTTCAATCTTTTTTTGAAAATGCGTTAACTGCATTATACTGCACTGATAATGTATTGTCAACCTCGCAACTGTAGATTAAATGTATTGATAATGAGTGTGTGCAACTGCAGATTAAATGTATTGTCAACCTCGCAATGCGAAACATTGGAAACTTAAAAATTGACAAAAAATAAATCATGGGTAAAATGGAATATCGCATCAGATATACTGTTGCCAAACCACTAAATATAGTAAGGATATAGTGCATCGGCCCATGTACAACTGATCACCGACGTGTACGTGGTTGCACATTGAATTTATCCTCAACAAAACTACTTACAAAATTGGAAACTTGAAAATTCACACAATGCGAAACATGGTCAAAATAGAATATCACATATTGGATTTAGCATTGCGAAACTATGAAATACACGGTAGATAGTGCATCGCACCAAGTACGACTAGAGCTAGGGCAAATTTAGCTCCATTTTGCAGGCCACTACTATCAAATACTTGAAGGTCTATTGGAAAGATAACCCAAAACTAAGATCCTCACAATCTACAACCAAACCTGAGCTAAAAACATAGATCCAATTACAAGGTAGCTTCTCAAAGCATATTGTTGACATTAAGATTAAATGCATCCTTGTTATTGCGGATCCTGCGAACAAGAACCAGATCTATGGGCTTAATAGTGATACGTCGGGCATGAATGGCTAAAAGTTGACCATCACTCATTAGATCAATCAAGTAGCTTTCAACTGCTTCTTGGAGAGCAAGCAAGGCTTGGCTTGACAATCGCCCCACATTCCTTGCCTGGTTCCTCGAAAAGAACTTGTGATGATGCCCTGACTGTAGATCTTGCAGTATTTCTCGCACCAACCTGGAGAATGGTGCCTTAGGAATAATCAAGTCGGCACTCTTCTGGAATTTCCTTATCTCGCGTAGCGCATCTGTGCCTGGTCTCCATCTTCGCTTTTTATGTGTTGGAGGGCGTGTATTACGAGTTGGAGCAGTAGTGGGAGGTGGAGCAGCTGGAGCATGTGGACCACCATTTCTGGACAATGGCGAACCATCATTATCGACCATACTAGGGCCACCATTGTTGGCCACAGTAGCGCCACCATTATTGGCTGCAGTAGGGCCACCGTTATCGGTCACCAGGGGATCTTTGTCACTCACAGTACGCTCACTAGATTCGGAAGAGTGTTGAGCTCTTGCTCTCGCAGGTGCCTTTTTGATAGGAAGCTTGGAACGTGCCATGGCTGTGATAATGAAGGATAGAAAGGTGGAGGGTAGAGTGGAGAGCAATGGGAAAAAATGAAAGGAGAGACGACTTAAATACGAAACTTTCAAACTTACTGTGGTGTAAATGAATTTTAAATTTATCATTTCATTTCATTTCTCCACCCCATCCCTACCTCTCTCTATCTCCTGACACCCCCCTCATGCCCCCCCTCTCTCTAGGCCAATGAATGTTCCAATGTTTAGAATTTTCATATCTTTGTCTTAGGATTTCAAAATGGACTTTTCATAATTAAAAAACAAAGTTCGAAATCGACTTTGAAAAATATAGTGACAAACCTTTGAAATTTTAAAAAAAATTTATAAGACATCTCATGTTAGAGATATGAGTATTGATGTGTCATATCCTTGGGACTTGTGCTCTCTTGTGGACTCTAAATGCATCAAAATTATTATCTTTATCTAGGTCTCCATTTTTTGCCATCTCTCTCTTGGGTTGCCAACCATTCTGCGTGCCGTTGTCTAGCTGTGCTGTTTTCATATCTTGCTTTTCTCACTTCATATATTGCCCTACTTATAGATTCTGCTTGAGATGTTTTGGACTTCTTTTCTTTTTCCTCGTATCGTATCTCTAGTCTCCTATACCACCATTGGAATAATTGCCTCATAGAATTGGAATCATTGATGCCACCTCCATGATCAGTTGCCTTTTGAAAAGCACAGCGAGCTTGCCAGTGAGATCTTTCCATGCCTTGAGTTGACCATATTGCCAAACTTTCTTGATCTGCAAAGTATGGACCATGTGCTTCAAGTATATGCTGCACAAGAAAAGAGATTAGAAACACAAAGTAATTCGAAATGATGATTTTTTTTTGCAATGGTGATAATACTGACCATGTAGTGTGTTATGCTATTTGTAGTCCATGCCTCCACCATGGACTTATGAAATTTAGCAGCTGTCTCTTTAAATGCATTGGCATCACCATCCATAAACCCCAACTTCTGTAAGAGAGCTGCTAATCTATCTAGGTGTATCCACACTTCTGCCTTCGCAATCCTCGTTCGTCCCCCATTGCTCCAATCTGAAACAGCAAGGTGCAACTTTTTCCATGCTTCGTACTTCTCTGGTTGTTTTACTAGTATATTGCCTTCCTCATCTCGAGGTGGAGATAAAAACTTACTAGCCTTGGGTCCGCCAAAGCATGGTTTACAAGGAACATTTCCACTCTTCCCCGATTTTTTCTCGTCCTTTTTTATTTCTACTTGGCCTCCATGCAATCCAACTTCAGAGAGGACTTGTTCTACCTTCTTGCATGTAGCATCAGATTCTGACACGGGCTGCATCTTGTATGCAAAGCATATATATTCATATACTAGCTTCTCAATTATTCTAACCAAACAATGCAATGTGCAAAAGTGAACCCTTGTTAGTGGTATTTCCAAAATAGGGCGCCAGTTTGGATCCACTGGAATTAGCATTCCATTTCTCATGACTTTCTGATCACGTGTCGGAGCACCCTGTTGTCCTGCCTTGGCAAGCCATTCTTTCTTTCCATCTTTCCCTTTCTTCCTAGTTTGCATGCAGTATATGCACGGAAATTTTGCATTTGCTGCATTTGATAAACCAAACATACACTTCAATGTTTTTAAATCACCTGCAAGATGCCATTCAACTTGATAGTCCCCAAACCCCTCAACATGTAAAACTGCTCCATTATTTTGCTGTTGAATAACACTGGGTATATTAGTGAGGTTAAAAAAAACTTTAAGTACTTCATGGTCCTCCTTTGGTACTTCAAATGCTGCAAGCCACCATATTTCATTCTCCGATTGTACACTGAAGTATAAAGGATGTTTTTCATCGATGTTGGGATCCAATGCTCGATTCATAAGTGTTATACTCACACGCTCAAGTTTTTGCCCCTTGATAATCTCACTCTCATCAAGTTTGAGGACAAACTTAAGCTTGCCTCTACATTCTTCCATAGACATATTGTAAAACTTGACCATAGCAATCTGAACCCTACATATATCCAATACAAAGTTGTTGGATGCATTCAATACAAAGGCAACTTCTTTAGAACCATACTTCAATATGTGTGTGTGTTCCAGATGCGTAGGCTCACCAATTAGTTCTAAAACTTTCTCATTTAGTTGTTTTCGAGCCTTCTTCACGTGAAATGGTTTTGGCAGAGGCATTACTCGCTTAGTATTGAAGACTTGCTTAAAACCTGTATCCAATTGTTGATAGAGCATACTATATGACTCAGAACTCATTCCCACCTTGTCACATAATCCCTGAGCATCTGTAGCAGTAAACAAGTTGCTCACATCCCTAAGACGTTCACTAGCAACACCATCCACAATGTCCCTGAATTTACGATTTTCCAATGCATTTTTTACCATATTCTTGCTAAGGACTTTGGCAATAGTATCATTCTCTGCATGAGGAAACATATTTTTCATTGTAGTAGATTGAGCATATATCCGTCTATGATATTGTCCACTTCCTTTGGCTAATTGGCCAATTGGTTTAACGGATCGGATGCGCCGACGTGCCCCTTTGGTTTTTAAAGTGGGCCCAATCTCCAAAGTTTTTGTGAGCTTCCTCTCTATGTTTTGATTCTCCTTCTCCAAGTCATTGACTTTAGACTGTAACTCCATATTCTGCACGTGTGTAGCATGCATAGCATCTTCAATGACAGACATTGCTTGTTGTAGGTTCTGGTTCTCTCTATCCTTCTCAGCCAATAATCTATCCTTTTCCATCAAAGACTGCATATTCCCTTGTAATCTTGTCTGCATATTTGTCAAGGTTTGATGAGCCCCTGCTATTCCTTGTGTGACAAGTCTGCATGTGTATCCATACAATCCTTCATTGCCTTCACAAGCAAACTTTACAAATGATGTAAGCCCTTCAAATTGTGGTGGCCTTCGAGTGAGTGGATCGGGTGGATAAATGCACCCATCAACCCAAAGGTCCACATTTTTTTCCCCTGCATTTCTTTCTTGTTGCATCATGCATCTTATTGCATCATCTCTTTCCACAGTTCTTTTGAACATTGGTGCATATTCATCCTCCAATTGAAAGTGAATATCTCTCTTTCTCTTGGTACATCCTGCACCTGCATTCTGCAAAAAAAAAAGTATGCAAATGTTAACTTGGATTAACATTCAAATAGCAGAACTACACCCCTTTGATTCACTATATCTGTGTTTTTTTTAAAACCCAGTTGGTTCTTGTCTCTTTCTCTTGCTTTCAGTCTTGATAGACCCTAATCAACCCCTAATCAGCCTGTAATCTTGGCTTTTAATCTACCTCTAATTAGCATCAAATCTTATCTTCTGTTC
Source organism: Lygodium microphyllum (assembly GCF_053477565.2). Lineage (NCBI taxonomy): Eukaryota > Viridiplantae > Streptophyta > Polypodiopsida > Schizaeales > Lygodiaceae > Lygodium > Lygodium microphyllum. The sequence continues at coordinate 136,579,541 of NC_141147.1, forward strand.
TATCCAAAATATTCTCTCTCTCTCTCTCTCTCTTTCTCTCTCTCTCTCTCTCAACAAAAATTCATCAAGGAAACCCTAAACACATTCATACTGAAGCTTGGCTAGTGGAAAACAATAACATCATCTTATCTTCTACCCTAATTTACTATCTGTCACTCTATCACTTATTTTCTTTGTTCATCTCACACAGTCCTCTCTGTCCCCCCCCTCTCCCCTCCTCTCTCTCTCTCTCTCTCTCTCTCTCTCTCTCTCTCTCTCTCTCTCTCTCTCTCTCTCTCTCTCTCTCTCTCTCTCTCTCTCTCTCTCTCGCTCTATGAATTGATGCTTAAGGACTGAACAACAACTGTGAAGAATAATAACATCACAAAGATTTAAAAAATAAAGATACCTCCATTATCACTGGATTGCTTGTAGTATAGACTGTTGAAGACGGAGATTTCTTACTGCATATTTCTGAAGAGGAAGATGGCTTGTAGCAGGGTAGAGTGTGTTGTAGATAGAGATTCTTTGATTTCAACAAATGGTATCAAAACTACTCCTCAATGCTGCTTCAGAAGAACTCGTATGCAAGAAACCATATTCTGGAGGGAAAGAGAAGAATGCACAAAATTTGGGACAAAACTAGAGCTTTCTGAGGGAATGAAAAAATGCCCAGAAATAGGTATATACTTGTCCAAAAAAGATGAAAATTTACAAGGAAACTCTTGAGTCAAAAAGGTGTCTCTGGGTAAAAAATAATCTTAAAATATGATGTGTACGTCATTTTATATCATTTTTTAACTTCCGCCCTTTTAAGAAGCGAGAATGAGAATGATTGAAAAGTCATGAGGGCACTAAAGAGGGCATTAAAGAGTCATGAGGGCATTAAAGAATGATTGGCTGCGTTTTTAGAAAAAATAGAATTGTATTTTTTTAGTTATGAGGATTTTGAGAAAAAGTGACCTTATCCTGCAGTTTGGGAATAAAATAATAGGTGAAATCTATTGAAAACACAAAAACGAGATTTTCTTGATTGTAGAAGATCTCTTTTTATAATATTATTTTGGAATCTCTTTTTAGAGAGAGAGAGGTGAGAGAAACCCCTTAAGGGGCAAAAAAGAGAGTCCATATTTCTCCTAATGGTGTGCTTTATTTAGGCCATATAAAATAGTTTTTGAACTGTGTACAATGCTCATGTAAACAAAAACAAAGTATGCTGAAATCATAATAATGATACATGAAATAAATACATGATCGCATAATGAAAGCGACTGGTACAATCATGACAAGATATCACTAGTACATAGAAAATATCTACACAAATCAGGTGACCTAAAAAGAACGGTGTGTGAGCTCCATGGATCCAAGGGTGAGCTACATATCCTCGCCATCCGAAAGCTCATCCCATCGCAAAGGAGCATCGAACGGACTCTGCAAAAAAAGAAATAACAACACATTAGTCCACCATACAATAATGCATTCTAATTAAACATGGTAACTACGGACAAGAAAGATAAGCAACTTACAGGGCCGTCGCATCTATACAATCGGTCGATCAATGTAGTGAGACCGTGCCTCTCTTCATATCGAGTCTCAAGGCCGGTCGGATCGCGATTCGTAATGGAGTGCCGTAACGAAAACAAAATACTAACTGTTAAAAACATGATTGTCAGTACAAAGGATATTACAAAAAAATAAACAAGCAAAACAAAAGAAAAACTTACAAAGTCCTTCAAATATATCCTATGGTTGCCACTCCCAAGATGATAGACCACTCCTATCTCTAGTCGTGTCCTTGCAGCCTCGCACTGCCGACTCCAACGTCCTGGAGAATCTGTAGCCTCCTCTCTCACTCGGCGCCAGTCGTCCGCATCTAGCTACTTGCGCGTTGTAGCCCCACTCTTGAGTGCCTTGCGTGCGTCCGATCGTCTCTGTGATATATATGTACACATGCAGTCCATCTTCCAGCCGATAGAAAATGTTCTCATGCAAGGATGCTACTATGTAGTTCTTGCTCCCTTCTGGTATGTTCTTCCAATGATCTAAGACGTTGTGCCGAAAAACTTGTTGGCGCAACTCTCTCATGCAACCCATCACTCTCCTCCCCTTATCATTCATGATGATGGCTCCTGACCTATCATTGACTAGATAGACATATCCCCCTAGGATATGCCTAATATGGGTCCTCTCCCACCTGTGTTCATGCTCCTAGGCATATCCAGGAGACCCCTGTGCATCCAGTATACTGACTGGGGTAATATCTGTCAAAGTGGAACCCATAGGACTGCCACCTCTGCAGACAGCTGAGCAAAAGCCAGAGTAGCTGGAGTAGACGTCCCCACAGGTGTGACAAATCTTGGAGATGAGGCAACTCCAGCTGAACGACGAGACGGAGACATTGCGTCCGTGCCTCCATACCATCCACCTGAGCCTGAACCACGCTCCCTGGAACCGCCATGAGAGCGAGGAGTTGCACCTGTATTCCGTGCCGACCGCGAGCTCATTGCCTCCGTATCTTTGCAGTATCCCCCTGACCCTGAAGCACTCCCTCCCTCTAGCCCAAGTCTGGAGCGTCGACCCCGTCTGCTCGAAGCTGAAGATATGCGCGTGAAGATATCCTGCAACTCCTCATCGCTCATCCCTCGACGCATTCGAAAAATGTCACCTGTACAGATAAAAAATGATGTTAGCATAATCAATTTAAATCATACAAAGCACGGTAATATAAATCTTTAAAAAATGACTTACTTAAAATGCATATCTTATGTATCCTTATAAGCAATTGGTCAACGAATTGAGTAAGTGGATGCTCCAAGTATGAAGTATCCTATGGTCCCATGTCAATCTCCTGACACAACTCTGCATACATTGGAAGGCCGATAGACAAGTCACCGCAAAAGGATGAGTCCACCTCATTCTCAAAGAATTCTTGGACTCCTGTATTTCCATCATTGTTAGCGAATGTTGGCTCCAAGCTTTCGGTGGCCTCCACCCCTTGCAATATCGACCCCTCTATTTGCATATTGTCTTCATCTATGCTTGAAACATCACTTTGATCATGTACTCTTGCACTTCGGGGAACTAAAGGTATAACATACCACCATCGAGGTTGTCGGGGGTTTGAATAGAAGATTACATGTTCACAAACATATACAAGAGAGTTTAAAGTATTGTGACATGTACCATGTCATAATACAATTAATAAACAAATGAGTCCATGCACATGTTCACAATGGGCTGGTAACACAAAGGTGTCGCACAAATCCGTCCATTTTTTTTCGAAATCTATTTCAAGAAACCCAAATGGACCTCGTCGAATTGTTGCTCCAGCTCCTTCAAGTACCACTTTGAACCACTGCACATCGAATAGTATCATGGAGAAGCTACGGTAATCCACTGTAACAATACTTTGCAAGTTCCCAAAATACTCCATCTCATCTATAACCGTGTTTGGATCCATTGCTCGTCGTTGGCTCTCCTGCTCGAACCTTGCCATGATACCACAGTCCATTGTGGAGCACATTTTGTCAATACGCTCCACACGAAAATGACGTCTGCGCGACCACGTTGCACTATATATTTTGTACTGTACATTGAAACACTCAAATTAGATGTCGCATATAAAAAATAGATACAACAAATCCTAAACACCTCATCACCTTTTGTCTACATCCCCTCGAGAATTTCCACTCCTCCATTGAGACCTCTGCTCCTTCGCGAGACGCTGCGGTCAAAGCTCAATGCAACCATCACGTTGACATGAACCCCGACATCTCCTCCATGTCCTCGGAATATCAAATCGGTTGATAATGCGTACTACATCAAAATTCAAATTGCGCTTCCTCTCGATCTTGCCTAGCGATTTGATACTTGGCGAGCCACGTCTCCATAGAGGCATGGTGCAACATACAAAAGCGATTCACATTCTCCTCCATTGTAGAATCCATTATTTTTTTTACCCCATTTCCAACCACCACATCTCCAGTTAGTCTATCATCGTCCTTCAACGACCATAGCATTTTGTTGTCTGAATCCACCGTTGGTAGCCATTGTGAAATATGCACTAGCGTCTCAGACATCAACCAACCTTCAACCATGCTACTTTCTGGCCGAGCTCGTTGTCGCACAAAGTCTTTCAGGGTTTTCATGAAGCACTCCAAGAAGAATATCCATTGTGTATGGACATTTCCAGCAATCTCCACTTCATCTACAAGATGCACAAGAAGGTGGATTTGTACCGTGAGTATGCTGGTAGGTGGGTATTTCTCAAAGAGACAGATCGTCTCCACTGCTCCTCGCCTCGCGGATTCAATATAGGACGTCTTAATCTCCTTCTATGAGATCCATTGCACCAAAGTCGACAACCTGTAAATGGCCCCGCGTATTTCTAGAGTAAGACATCCTGCGATCGCGATTGGTAGTACAAACTACCACAAATGAGAAAGCATTATGAACAATGGCTACACTCCAAATAGCAAAATGTGCACGCCAATTACAATCCATTCGTAGTACAAACCTGACATATCTTATGCCAGTTATGGATTTTAGCCCTGATAATTGGTTGTGTTTAGAAAATGCAGACATGAGAGAACATATCATACCCGTCAAAGTGTGGATAGACTTGACTACTTTCTTCACAATGCACTCTTCTTTAGTAGACAAAACCCAAGGAGCGTGAGGTAGCTGCACGCGACCATAAGCACTCGATTGCGGCCAAAGCGTCTCCATCTTACCTACCTCCTTCAAATCCATTCGTGCCCCTATAGTGTCTCCCTTTCCTATGATGTGATTCTATAGCAAGCTACCCACATTCTTCAAAATATGCATGGGATCCAACAAGTGGTTTACCTGTAAGTGGGTCCAATATGGCAACTTGTAGAAAACTGAGAACCGCTGCATTCCGTTTGGATGTGACTCCGTGAGGATCATTTTCAGCTCGTACCAGCTTGCGGTATTTATACGTATGGAGGTCGTCTAAGAAAACCTTCCCTGAGTTCATGACCCTCTGGCAAGAAAGCGGCATGTCCTTGATATACCATCTTCTTCATGGTTCGTGACCTTCGGGAGTCTAACTGTGGCCCGCACAATGGACATGCATGATAACTTGAGGTAACCAGACCTATTTCAACACCACAACCCAGTGAATACAAGCTTGAATGAGATAAAATATAGATATTACCAATGAGAACGGAAGCCTATTTACCTGAGCACTCTCTGAATCCTAAAAAGTCATGCATCATCCACATGAGAATGGCTCGAATATTGGCAGACCGTCGACCATCGCGCTTACTCATATCTTGCACGGTAACCCCCTCCTCCCACAAAATCTTAAGCTCATCGACTAATGGACGAAGATACATGTCCATATTTTTTACTTTGTAGCGGTCGAGGACGAGTAAGCTAAGGATGAGATGTCATTTCTTTGCAGAAAACCATGGAGGGATATTGTAGTTGACAAGGACTATAGGCCACACACTGTAAGAAGTTAAGTGCAGACCGAATGGGTTCACTTATCCATTGCAAGACTGAGCCGAAGATTCCTTGGCTCTCGGGCAAAGCCTGGGAAGGTAGAGTCAATGTGGTTCCATGTGCATAAATTCGTTGATATTTGTTGAACTCCATCCGTAGACCTATTCTATGCATGCCACATTGTCAAGCTCACCATGCCGGATGTACGAAACATGTTGTTTATGCGAGGGATAAGCGGAAAGTGTTTGAGAACTTTTTGAGGGATGGTTTACCCTTGCAAGTCATGTCAATACCTGTAAGCACCACGCTTTGGACATCTCTCCATAGTCTCGTACTCTCCTCGAAACAGTATGCAATCATTGATACATGCATGGATGTTATTGTAGTCCATGCCAAGCTTTCGTAAAACATGTCGTGCATCATCACGAGACTCAGGCATGGTATTTGCAGGTGGTAATATATGATATTTTAATAACCTGAAAAAAATCATAAAACACCTTGAAAAAGCACAAATATTTTTAATAATAGTGCCGAAAAAAATCAACGAAGTGTATGTACAAGATACTTGAATAACTCGGTTGCACTCGCATCACTCCACCCGTATTTTGGAGTGCAAGCAGTGTCTTCAAGCAGTGTCTTCAAGCAAGATACTCAGCACCCGTTATATAATGGTATGGTTGCTTCCTCTCTAAGCGGATCAAAAGTCTCGACATCCATGGAAATCAATGCATCGATCATTGCCTCCATCTCAGGCTCCAAGATTGTAGGTAGGTCTGGAAGGCTGCCTGTCTCCTTTGGCATTGACAGTATAGATTGGCCTTGCAAGTGGTGGATTGGCTCATGCACTCCATCCATCGCACGCCCACGAACTCTTCTAATTGGCCGCAAAGGGTGCACTCCTCCTTGGGACGAGACGTCACCTCCCTGGATAGAAAATTTGCCAGTCAGACCTAATCTTATTGTATATGGTATTCAATTAGCTTGCGAGTACAATGCATGATTGATATTAACTTTTCTTACCATTTGCTAAAAATCCATAATTGCCTGATCAATGATCTCGGATTGAAACTCGTCAAATCGTCGTACGTGTTCTATAGACAATTGATGTTTTCATCTAATTGCCAGCTTGCATTGAGAGCAAGGACATCGGACATGCTCATTAAGATAGGCTTTGTGATCTTGAACAACAAGACCTTCATCGTTTTCCATTTTGTCTACGTTACCACCACCACCACCACAACTACGACTACGACTATGACTACGACAATGACTACAACCACAACTATGACTATGACTACGACTACGACCACAACCACGACCACAACTACGACTATGACTACGACGATCACGACCACGACCACGACTACGACTACGACTATGACTATGACTATGACTATGACTATGACTACGACTACGACTACGACTACGACTACTTATATAGAGATGAAGAGAGAGACAAGAGTTAGGGAGAGAGTAAAGTTAGAGAAGAAGATGAGAAAAGTGAGAGAGGTAGAAATAGAAAGAGAGATATAGAGAGAAAAGAGATAGGGGGAGATAGAGGGATTTAGGCAGAGTATAGGAAGAGAGAAAGAGGAAAGATTGAGGGAGAGAGAAGAGAGAGGAGAAAGAGAGAGAGATTCGACTAGAGCATTTGACACCCATAGTCAACACACCGTGGAAAACACAAGCACAAATTGACATTGAATTATGGCAAGAAAATCCACCACAAAACAATAGTTATAATACTCGAGGTAGGATTTCAAAGTCTTACTGATTTCAATCGGTCATGGATGCCATACTATGGGTAGGTTGCACTCACTAAGAATAGAATTGGTGATTCACCTCATCTTCTCTTTTACCATTTACAACTCACCCACCTTCTCTCCACACTATTGCACACTATAATCTCTATGAGGGCATGAGATTGGGAGCTCCACAGATACCAAAGCATGATCTCTAGCTTGATGGTTGCATATATACTACTACTACTCGTGGAATAAACCTTAAAATAGTTATTATACTCAAATATATGCTTGTTAGAGCATAAATTTGTTCCTAAGACTATTCTAAGGAAGAAAGAGAGTTAATATAAAAGAGTGTCATTCCTTGCAAAAGTGATTATATATTATATTTTTTAAATAAAATTGATAGTTGAGAATGAGTTTCCTAAGAGATCTTGTGGTGATGTTTTAGTTTTGCGAAGCATATGAATGATGCTTTTTTAGTTTTGCAAAGCATATGAATGATGTTGTTTTAGTTTTTTGTGTTTGTCTCTTTAAGAAGAGATTGATTTTTATGAAATATCCAAAGTCATTTTTGGATTTACGTTATGAAAAATGAATGTTTTTCTAACTGATAGGCTGATTGCCTATGTTGTATACTTGCATGGTGGAGGCTAGGACAAGCCCCATGTATGAGAGGTCTCTTTGCAAGAAGAACATTATGCTAGGAGGCACAAGTATGCTAGGGTTCTCTAGCCATATATCCCTTAGGTTTGTTGAGGATTGGCCTAACCCCTATAAGCCTAGAATGAGCTTATTGTAAGGTCTTATTTACTTTTCTCTCTTTCTCTCCCTCCCTCACCCTCACCCTCACCCTCTCTTTCTCTCTTTCCCTATTAGGTTTAATGATTTTTCTCTCTTCTTCTCTCCTTTCCCTCTCTCATTTCCTTTTCTCTCTTTCTCTCCCTCTCTCATTTCCTCACCCTCACCCTCCCTCACCCTGACCCTCTCTTTCTCTCTTTCCCTATTAAGTTTAATGATTTTTCTCTCTTTTTCTCTCTCCTCTCTCTCTCTCTCTCATTTCCTTTTCTCTCTTCCTCTCCCTCTCTCATTTCCTCCCTCACCCTCACCCTCACCCTCACCCTCTCTTTCTCTCTTTCCCTATTATGTTTAACATATTTTCTCTCTCCTCTCATTCTCTCATTTTTTCTCTCTCCTCTCCCTCTCTCATTTTCCTATTATGTTTAATGTCTCCCTCCCTCTCCCTCTCTCATTTCCTCTCCCTCCCCCTCTCTTTCTCTCTCCGTCCCTCTCCGTCCCTCTTCCTTTCCCATTTCCTCCCCCTCTCCCTCTCCCTCTCCTTCTCCCTCTCTTTCCCTCTCTCCCTCTCTCCCTCTCTTTCTCTCATTTCATCTCCCTCCCTCTCCCTCTCTTTCTCTCTCATTTCCTCTGATCCCTCTCTCAATATACACAAATTATACAAAAAAAAGTAAAAGAGAGAGAGAATGCACTCTCCCTCCCTCTCCCTCTCCCTCTCTTTCTCTCTCTCTCTTCCCCTCCCTCTCCCATTTCCTCCCTCTTCCTCTCTTTCTCTCTCATTTCCTCCCCCTCCCCCTCCCCCTCCCTCTCTTTTTCTCTTATTTCCTCTCCCTCTCTCAATATACACAAATTAAACCCTAAACAAGTAAAAGAGAAAGAGAATGCACTCACCGTAAAGATTCGAAGAAGGGTTTGGTACATAGCTCCTCTTTGCGATGGCAGCTCCTCTTCGCCCTCTGTACACCTCTTCCTCTTCTTCGTGAACGACGACGATGGCGGTGGTGAGAAGTCTTCTTTCTCTCCCTCTAAGCAAAACGGTCGCTCTCTCTCTCTCGCTCTCCCTCTCAAAAACTTTCATGAATGTGCGAAATGAAATGCGCTCGGGTTTCGGCCCGCATTTTTTTTCTCTGGGTACCGTCGCTATTATGCGACGCTAATAGCGACTCTGCTATTTATCGTCGCTAATTGGCATCGCTATGGCCTGATAAAAGACAACCTTAGTAAAGCCTAACCTAACATAGCTTTCTTTGCCTATACTTAGCATAGCCAATCTTAGTTTAAGCTTTGTGAGGTCTCGGTAGCCTATGCATATACTTAGTCTAACCTATGCATATACTTGGCATGACTTATAGCTAGTCTATGCATATACTTAGCCTAATCTTAGTGAGGCTTAGTCTAACATGGCTTTCCTTGCCAACACTTAGTATTAGATAACTTGATATAGGTAAGTGTAGCCAATCCTAATAGCTTTGCATAGCTTGATCTATGGTTGGCCTATGGCAATGCTTAGCTTAAGCTTAATGAAACCTAGCCTAACATGGCTTTCCTTAACCACACGTGGTATAGGTAAGTATATCCAAGCCGCCAAGCCTAGCCTAGAAAATTATATGGCAAGTAGTTGATGATATAGTAAATAGTTGATGATGAAGCACATCCTATGGTTTGCAAGTTAGGCATGGCTTGGCATATTCTAGCCTACACTTATCATACATGTATTCTTGGATTTGGCTTAGCAAAGTCAAACCTAGCCTCAACCTAGCTTACACTTTGCCTACACTTAGTGTGTCTATAGTTAGCTTATAGATAGCAAACAACTATAGATAGCAAATGCTAAGTCGAAAAACTATATATTTTTATGTGTGTTTAAAAAGTGGCATTTATAATGTTGTTTGTGAAAATAAACATCGTGTGTTGTTACATGTGAATTTACACAGAAGGATAAATGTACCAGCTAATGCATGCCATGCCTCTCATCTTTACTCTGATTCTATCATAGTGGCCTTAGATGAAGCAACTTTTGCCTCCATGAGCATCATCACATATATGTATGCAATATTTGCTCTTCATAGCTCATAAGCAACCAATTTAGGGGAGAGAGAGAGAGAGAGAGAGAGAGAGAGAGAGATTTGACGGTGAGTAATCTGAGGAAGAAAAAAAAGTTTTTGTTGCTGTTGACATGAAGGATATGTGAGAGAGAGAGAGAGAGAGGCAGGAGTGCTTATTGCTACAGCTAATAGTGTTGTCGCTGTCATTTAAGCTATGGTGCTGCTGCGCAAGGGTGGAGTTGATAGGCAACATCTCAAGTTGCACCTCGTAGAAGGGTGGTGGTCGCATTGTTCAAGAGTTTCCTTTTAGCTCTTCAGGAGAAAAAGAAGGGGGCACCAGGTAGCTCATGCACGCTAGATATCAGTGTGCTTGATGCATTTTTCACGACACGTTGAAGCGACGATGACTAAATCTGGGAAGTCATTACGGTAGCTTGTCTGTGTAGCATATCATGGAAGTTTGTAGGAGGGCCATTAATCCAGTACCTAATGTGTCATTAGGTCTAGAGATTTAAGGGCTTAAGAATTGTGTGTTTAATTAGTGAGTGGATAGACTGGATTCGTGGAAACATGACTTGAAGAATTTGACGTTAAATTTTTTGGTAAAGCTCATATTAATTGCAAGACAACATCGTAAGTTTTGGTCGAGCAGCGAATCTAGTAATCACAAAATAGCACTTTAAGGATAATCACTGTCGATGCTTGACTAATGACTCATCGCCTGGAGAATTATGGGGCCAATGACCACTAGGAGCACCCATTGAGCATGTAGCACACTTTTCAATGGTTCTCGTGCATGGGTTTGATGACTTGGAGGGAGGAGCACTTACCAAGCCACAACATAGGTACCCTTGCTAACTTGTCACAGGTGGTCGAGGAAGTGGCATTCCCATCTCCATCGTTGCTATGAATATTAGCATCTTTTAATTGTCACATCCACAGGTCAATAATATACTTTTGCGTGAGTTTAACTAAAGAGTGGACAACGACATTTCGGAATTTTGTTTTCATCTCCTGACGTAGATTTAACTAAATAGCGGCCACTGGAGATAGATTAGTGTCCGCCGACTCTATAATGCTGAATCTGATTAACAATTGTTAAGATCTGCTCGAAGAAGTAGAAACGGAGGATTGGTATGCTGCAAAGTCTTTTTTTTTCCTTTTGTTAGCAGGCAGAATGATATGGTGGGCGCGGGTGCTTTATTAATGTGATTCTCTGTCTCCCGTAACAACGGAAACTTCGTATGGGTTCAAGAAGAGAGTGATTGATAGGCGTCGTGTCTCTCTCTCCCTACGCTATGTACATGTATTACCAGCTCTACCACATTTGTCGGTGGAGGTGATTTTGATGAACGTGCTTCTGCTATGGCCAACATCCTTTGTAGATATGGGTTTAAAATGGGACAAGTCGCAAGCGATTTTGGCCACTTCCTATATTGTGTAGATCATTGCATGGCTATTAATTTGGAGGGGTTCTAACTTCTTCTTCTAGAAATAAATGACTCCCGTCACCGTCATTGGTCTCGAGGATGGGATAGAATAGCACGTGGTGTACTTTCTCTCTGTCTCTCTCGAGTCTCTCTCCTCTCTCTCTCACGACCTAGCTACCTCTAGCCCTATGTGTTAAGTCCAGCCTTCTCTCCTCTCGCAGCTTCTCCTTGTAAATTGTATCTACTGCTGCATGATGCGAGTTGCATCCACAGTTGCAGTACTGCCTTTGCTTGTGACAATCGCCATAGTAGTCTCTTTTATTAGCTTTCCCCTTTACTCTCCCTCGTTCTCGCTTTCTGTGTGTGTTGAAATACAGCTCCTTTCAATATCCCCTTGTCCCATCAGATCTGTTTTGCGCGCCTCCCCGCCCCCTTCTCTCGATCTTACTCTACTCTCACTGGTAAATCTGTCTCGTATCCCATCCAATTCACTTGATGCAGGCTCCGCTTGTGATCATCCTCAGCTTTGGCCTTCCTTACACGCAGGACGCGCTGCGGCAGCGGTGCATGCATGTTATCACGAACCACACACACTAGTAGTCCTGACTCCTTGTAACTGAGTTATTGATCCTCCAGCTCTGTTCGCCTGTAGCAGTAGCGGCTGCTTCATTGAACGTCCCCCTGTGGCAAATATTATTGTAATTGTGATGCAAACACGTTGCGCATTTCCCAATTCGGCACGTTTTCCCGCTTCCCCACGCCTCATGCAAAGTATTGTATACCCTGCTGCATGCGCCTTTTCCCGCAGTCTTGTCACATGAGTAGTTCCAACAAAGAAGAAAGAAGACCCAAGCTGATTGTTACAAGAACAAGCTGAAGAATGAGTCATTCTGAAGAAGAATCACCTACTCACCCGTTTCAAAAATGCCCTTCTTCTCACTACGTCTTCATCGATGACCATATTTCAGCTACAAAAATAATACATCACATCTTGCTTTATCTCTCAGTGATCTAAATTCCCTTGTCAAATGCATCAGCTGCTCTCTTATAGTGCTTCCTTGCTCGTGGTTCCATCTGTCATGTCGAACCACAAATCAGTTCGCAAATACAGCGTCCCAAGAAGGTAGACAAGAGACTTCTCTCACCAATGTCACAATAATACCCCATTATATTTTTAATTTTGTTCCGAATCTTTTCAGAAAAAACTAATCTTATTTCCCAGGCATGACACCTGGACCACCTAATGTCTGATGTGCCTATGCTTGTAGGAGCTACTGATCTTGTTGAATCCTGAGAGCTTTCGTAAGATAAGACACATCTGTAGCTCTAAAGCAAACTACCTAGGACCGCTGTGACACTTGAAGTCTAATCTTCGTTATCCAGTTCGTTAGCTTTTCTTCCGATACATTGTCAAGAATTTGGTCATAAATACTTAAATAGAGCTGTGACCCATTAATCTAATTGTCCTTAAGGATCGTTCCGTGGAAAAAACCAGTGAATAAGAACGGTATGTTGATTGTGTTATTGGTGGACGGCCACGTTGTTGAAATCTATCCGGCAATATATATTTAAGCTTATTGACGATATATGATATAAGGTTGTTATTAAGTTCGCAATGTTTGATGGCCAAATACTGAATAGCGCTTAACTAAATGTTTGATAAGCTTAAATAATAAATATTGCTGGATAGATTGATACATGATATAAGGTTGTAAGTTCGCAATGTTTGTGATAGCCAACCATTGAATATGATATTCAAAGGTTGATCTAACGCATCTTACTGTACTGAACAACAGGGCCTGGTAAAAGCACGGGAGGACTCGTTATACTACGGCTCTTGCCTCCTCTCTCTAATATTACCTGGTCAGAATATAATGACTACCAGTAGATTAATCAATTATAATTATAGTGGCCAGCTTTCCTGTTCGACCTTTAACTCAGGATGCGGGAGAACTGCGGATGATAACTCAGGCAACTATGCAGTAAGCATGAATTGTGTGCAGCCAGCATCGTCAACGTCCGATTATCTAGTCGTGACATCAATACACAGTGCCATGCAAAAAACAGGAGAGGCAGATCAGAGCCACCAGTTGGTCCAGCACAACTATAGTATGGTGGAGAATTCTCAAGCCAAAGACCTTGCTCAGGTTTTGAAAGGGCTGTTAGAAATGCAGAGTACCTGCGGCGTTGCTGATAATCAGTGCAAATTCTCTACAAGTACCGCTGAGCTGAAAGATCACTTCCAATTGTGGCTGGATCAGCAGGGTGGACTGGATCAAGTTCCTGGTCTGATTAATGGTAAGATATTGAGAGCTCAGAACCCCGCAGAATGTAATGATGAGCTGCATGGGTTGGTCAATGCAAGCTGTTACAGTACTGAAAAGAAGAATGAGCTGCAGTTGCTTCCTGCACAAGATAGTGTAGAATACGCTAGTGATAATATTCTCTCCGCAATATATTGGAAGGAATCAGGTGGAGTATTCAATTGGAGCCATCATTCTGGAGGCTCCCCGTCGTCAATCAGCGATGAGGGAGCTACTTTAGAGTGTATAATTAGAGATGATCAACAGCCTGACTTACCAAAATTAGATGAATACAATTTGGTTCCAGCTTCTAATGGCTCTTCATCGTCCGTACCAATCACTGCGAGATCGGCATCATGTGGCGCATTGGAAGAGTACGATGATGTCATCGATAGTCTTTCAGCTCATAAGTCAGCTAGTTTAGGAGGGGGTACTGCAAGCCCTGACCAGTCTGCTGTAACTTGTACTCAGCTCACAGCTAACTCTTCTGACAGCAGTTATAACTTGTTAGATTGTTCGAGAACTGAGTTTAATTTGTACACCAACATGGAGGTGGAGCATGTGCTACCTCACAAAACAATCCTACCTAATGTTAGTTGCCAATCAGATCATGATCCGAGTAGCATACTGGACCTGTGTCAGTGCACTGCGTCCATGCACATGCAGATGAACTGTGTCGACACTCTCTGCTCATTTACTGACAGATTTATGGACTCAGAAAATGTGGTCAACGCGGCTATCAGACCACCAATCATAGGTGGTGTGAAGCGTGACCGATCAAAGGGTGATTCAAGCAACAGCTTTACTAGGGCAAAAACATGGAGTTTTGATACAGAAGGGGAAAGCAATTCACTGAGGATCAGAGGTTTCTGCAGCACCAGGAGATGTACCGGAATTAATGACAAAAAGAAGAGGAAAGGAGTCGAGCCAGCTGGTATAGCAGCTGGATCGGAGCTGGAATCTGGAGGAGGTGCAGGGCAGCTACGATTAGTAGACAACATGGGAGAATTACCAGCACGAAGAGATCAAGAGGAAATCAATGGATCAGAATTAGAACAGGCACAGTACTTACCTAGAAAGGTGATTGGATCTGAAGTTGTAGAACGTGCAGATTATGGTAATGAATTCGAGATGAGAAACTATATGAAACAGAGAATAGCTGCAATGGTACAAGAATTGATAGATGATGAGGAGTTTGGTGTCGACCATATCTCTGATGCTGCAACAAGTGGCGTGGATGAGCAGCAGCTGCAGCCTTCTGCAGCAGCTGGGCATCAGGATTTCATGAAGCAATATAACAAGTATATGCTGCCTTCCTTGGATGGGCAGTCCATTACACAGAATAACAATATAAATCAGAGTACTACTAGTGCCCTTGGCACTGATGAGATGGAAGTCGCAGGAGAAGCAGCAGCAAGAAGCTGCAATTCGGCTGCTGATCATGGAGGGGAGCTGGAGGTGGCTGCGGGTAGCTTGCCAGTGCAGGCATTAGATAGGAGCTGCAAGATGCAGAAGATCATGATGCAGGATGAGTCGATCGCATCGATGGTAATGCAGGGAGGGCATGCGACAGCAGCGACGAGTACCAGAGAGATGATGTACAGGGCGGCGGCGTATGGGCCGATAGACTGGGGGAACATAAAGAGGGAGGCGGGGAGGGCGGCACGGCCCAGGAGGAACGTGAGGATATCGAAGGATCCACAGAGCGTGGCGGCGAGGAGGCGGCGGGAGCGGATCAGCGAGCGGATGCGCATCCTGCAGCGCCTGGTGCCCGGCGGCACCAAGATGGACACCGCCTCCATGCTCGACGAGGCCGTCCTCTACCTCAAGTTCCTCCAGTCCCAGCTCGCCGCCCTCGCCGCCCTCGAGGCCGCCGCCTTGCCCTCCCCCTGCTCCTCCTCCGTTATGTCAGCCTCCTCAGCTACTTCTATTCCAATACCAGCCCCGGTTGCCCCTGCCTCCGCTTCTGTTGCTGCTCCTGCCGCCCCCGCCGCCTGCATCTAGTCCTCCTCCTCACATTAACCACCCCCGCGCCACTATACCACGTTATTCCCGTGTAACTGTCCCGTCCCCCGCCGCCAAAACACCCACAGACCAAAATAACACACAAAAGACACCGCACGCGCGCGCGCGCATCGTGAAAGACGAATGTTTGTGTAAAACCGGCCTTACAAACCGGTCCAAATTTTGTCATGTTTTTAGAATAACAATACAATTTGTAATAAGTAGTGACTTGGTCCTTTTTAGCGTAGCATTACAATTTGTAATTAGTATTCAAGCTATAGAACCACGATTCCATGGTACAAATATCGACTACTTTTGAAGCTTGCCCTTATTCTAATTGTTCACGGAACGTTGATCATCTTTCTTCTCCCCCAAAGTTATATTCCTTTAACATTGGCAACTTTTGACATTCCATCACTTATCTCGTATCATAGTTTCCTACCAAACTATGTGATTGCAAAATCCAAACTCTAGGCATCACTGCCAACAACTTAACAAAATCACATGCATTTTGTAAAACACCTTCCATATTTTGTGCTACTAATTGCAACACTATTGCATAGACGCCACAGTCTTTGTACATATATTATTGTCTCTTGATATTTAATAATCCCCTCTCCAAGCAAATGTACATAAATTTACACCTTGTATACTTATCTGTAAGTCACAAAATAAGCAAGTTGATTAACCTACATTGTAAGCTTGACTATAAGATGTGATTTTTAAAAACCCAAAATCTAAATGGTAAAGACTGTTGAGAAACTACAATACAAGGTCCAAAGTTAGATTTTAGAGCATTGTGGCTGTAGGTAGGCATGAAAAACATACCAACAAAGTATTTATTAAAGATGAAGGTTCTTCTATCCTACTTCCAAAAAGGAATCTTTTGACACAAAAAGTATAGTTCATTTGATAGAAAGATGCATCTTGGGAGCAAAAATCAAACATCAAATGTGAAGACTTAGTTTGGAATTCCCCATAATTTCAAAACCAGCATAAACACCCACAGCCATAAGCTCTCAGTGTGAATCAAGGAAAGGTGTTCCTCACACGATTTAAGAAAGCTAGAACGAACTCAACTTGGATCTCTCTCCATTGCACTTTTTTTCCATTTTAACACCATTTTCTTCCTTAAAAGAAATCAACAAACTAATTTGTTATTTTTGACTTGAGGTTCATGGAAGTTGGATGATTCTCTCACACAGATGCTTGTATCTGTTACTTGTGGTGAACTTGCAAGTGTTAAAGAGAAGCTCTTGCGTTGAAAAAGTGCGAAGTTTTTCCCAAAAAGACATGGGAACGGGATAGAATAAACATTTCTCTTTTCTTGAGGGCAATACCAAGGCTTCTTTTGAGCACTTAAACAAACCTTAGCAATCCATTATGCCCATTAAAGTATGTATACTAAGTGAGTTGTAATAAGTTGTTTGGATTCCAAAATATGACATGGCAATCGACATTAGGAACAACAAGCCAACTTTTAATCTTCCACTACAAGGGATGAGGGTATTCTATGTGAGTCTTACAAAAATTAGGACCTCGATATATACATTAATCTAATTGTTGGTATTTGCATGAAATTATCTCAAAGATATGCATCAAATTTTATCAACGCTCATATGAACAAACATACTAATGCAATTTAAAATAATATATATATGTGCTATACCAATGATTATTGTAGCACTTGTTAAGAATACTAAATTAGAACTTGTTATGTTGTGCTCATATTTAGTGTCCCATCCCTACACCAAGAGGTAAGCTTCCTTCCATTTCTTGTTTTTTTTTTCTTTCTATGCTGGTTTAGGGTTATTGATGCAATGTAGGTAACTCATTTGATTATGTCCATGAGCCAAGAGGGAAGCTTTCTTCTTCCATGTCTACTTCTCCTTCAATTTCTTAATTTCTTTCTTGTTATTTATGGTTATTTTTCTTTATAGTTTTAAGTTTTATGAAAGAGAAAGAGAGAGTGCTATGGTTATTTTTCTTTGTAGCTTCAAGTGTTGAGAGAGAGAGAGAGAGAGAGAGAGAGAGAGAGAGAGAGAGAGAGAGAGAGAGAATTATGATATATATGTGTGTATGTGTGTATACCATATATATACACATATCCATACATGTGTGTGTGTGTGTGTTTGTGTGTGTGTGTGTGTGTGTGTGTGTGTGTGTGTGTGTGTGTGTGTGTGTGTGTGTGTGTTGGCACAAATGGAGGGCCATGTCATCTCCTCATGTTTGCATACATCATCATGGGTGTAATCCTCATTGTTGCAAGTTATCATGTGTTACAAATAATACAAGGAGCCGTTTGAGCATCGAAGTCCCAACTTGTAAGGACTTCCTCTCACCCCATAGACCATATATACATCTTCACATCAGGATCCTCGTGGCCCGTGTTAGTCAACTTTTCCTAGAGAGCAAGCTTTGCGTGCAGCACCTAGGCATACACACTAAGCATTCATTTGTATATATGTATGTACATGTATAGTAATTGTGAATATATATTGAATTTTAGTTGTACCGATTTACTATTTTTAAAATGCATTGCTAAAATTTTTATAATATCTATGTTCGGCAAACAAGTTCTTCATGTCTGACAAGATAACAGATATAGACAATAACATCCATCATTATGCGTATTGGTATTTTTTAGCACCTATGTTTTCTTATGCTCTTTTCAATGTATATACCAATGTGCTCGTTCAAAGATTATAGAAATAAATATTTTGATGGCAGAGATTAGCATTTAATAACATTTTCACATTTATTCTCGTCAAAGATTTTGATGGCATACCCCCCTCATATGTTGTGGTTTTTATCTCTACCTCTCGTGTTGTAGTGTTTATCTAACAAAAATGTTAGTAATTAACAAACATAAAAGTATCCAAATGACTTAGGCAAAGACGTCCTCCGTGAAGACCAGTGGTTGACTATCTTCAAGCATATGCACCAAAAAGATGCAAAGATGTAGTACCTGAGCCACGTGCACCCTCACTTGGCGAAAGATTGTAGGTTGCTTTTCCACAAGGTATAACAAGCACCTCCATCTTGTGGTGGGATCATAACTAGGTTTGCATGGTGTTGTGTATTTGAGTGATGCCGTGATGGGATAGAAGAGCTCGTAGGCCACAAAGTGGCATGGGCCAGGTTTGGAAAAAGTGTGATTCAGATATGTCATGATGCCATGATGGGATAGAAGACCTCGTAGGCCACAAAGTGGCATGGGCCAGGTTTGGGAAAAGTGTGATTCAGATATGTCGAACCGGGCCAAGGGGGATGAAAAAGAAGATTACGACATGGAGAAAGGAAAATGGTGCCTCTTAGGCCAGTGTTCCTCCTAGAAAGAAGCCTCACTTTGCAAAGTTTGCAAGCGAGATTTGTATAGAGCCAAGGTGGCATGGGTATGCAAGGTCGGTCTGTGATTCCATTGCTAACTTGGAGTCATTGTTGGAGATGATGGTAGAAAGACCAAGAGTACACTGAATAGATTGTCGAAACTAAGGCTTCAATCCAGCAAAAGAATGAGGCGTTGCTCCAATAGGAGGGATTGAATGCAGTGGCTAAGTGTATAGAGGATGACATTAAAGTGTATGGAGCATGCCTCTGTAAGAGCTCCGACAGCAAATTCTATGTAATGATGTAGAGGTAAAGGAGGTGAAGCCTAACCTAAGAGCGAGCCAACGAATACTGCAATGTCTCAGGGTCAATGTGAACATTGCCTCTTAATCTTGTGGGAGCACTTTGTGGTTTTGGATATATTTGGTGCTTTTGAAACCCTTTCAGTACCATATGGTGCTCCTTGGAACTCTTTGGCTGATCTCCTTACTAAAAAGCTTATTAGTATAAACTTAGCCTCTTTTGGTATATTTTGGTGTTCTTGTACTCTTTGGTACATTTGGTCCTGCTTGATACATTTTGGTTCTCTTTCGTGTATTAAGTTTAGGGGTTGCATTTGGTACATATGAAAATGTAGAGTGGATTTAATGGTTTTTGGTACTCTGGGATTATTGAATCTTTGGTAGAATTGGTGCTTTATTGTTTCTTAATCATTTTGGAGCACTTGGTTGTACTCTTGAAATCCTTTCAGTACCATTCGGTGTTTCTTGGTACTCTCTATGGTTGTTCTTGTCACTAACAAGCTTATGTTATTGGCTCATGCTCTTTTTGGGATATTTTGGTGGTTCTTGCACTCTTTGGTACTTGAAGCATTTGATAGAACTTGGTACATTCTTTTTGAACCTTTGGTACGATTGGTGCTTTTTAGTGGTTTTTGGAACCTTTGGTGGTATCTGAACTCTTATTGGGATATCTTGGTGGTTCTTGCACTCTTTGGTATATTTTAAGCTCTTTGGTACTTGAAGCATTTGGTAGAACTTGTTGTTACATTTTTTTTGGACCTTTGGTGCAATTGGTGCTTTCTTGTGGTTTTTAAAACCTTTGGTGATATTTTGACCTTTAGCGCAATAGGTGTTTTTTAGTACTTCCTCTTAATATTTTTGTAGCATTTTGTATTTTTGGATACATTTGCTACTTTTGAAATCGTTTCAGTGCCATTTGGAGCTTCTAGGTACTCTCTAGCTATTTTCATTACTGAAAACTATTTGATACTACCTTAGTCTCTTTTAGATATATTTTAGTGGCTTTTGTACTTGATGTGCTTAAAGCTCTATGGTACATGAAGCAAGTTATTGATTTTGGTACATTTGGTACCTTTTGATTCCTTTGGTACTAAATGTTTTCTTGCACTCTTTGGTACCTTTGGTGTTTATTGGTACTTCCTCATGTTTTTTTTTTGTATAAAGGTTCCCTTTAGTATTGTTTGTAGCTATTACTAGTATCATTTAGGGGATATTTGGTGCTCTTTGTTACATTTGATAAATTGGCAATCACATTGCAACAATGGTTGATAATGGTATAATGGTTGAAAGTTTTAGTACTTGCTACTTGGTTCCTGTGATGTTTTGTTTTTGTAAGTTTAATCCTCTTTATTTCTTTTACTTGGTAGTCATAGTATGACAAGCTAGAGGCCTCTTGTAAGGAAGGGAATGTTCACATGGACTTTGTCAACTAGATGATCATTGACATGAAGAAGGGGAAGAGGTTCACCCTCTTCCCTAGGCCACATATTGTAGGCAAACATAGGACCATCCATGTGTTTGGGATGTGTGCTACATGCGAGGAGTCACTAGAAGCAGCACATGTTGTGGGCAACTTCATACTCAAGTGCTGATATCAATACCATCCCCTTTGCTTCAACACACTTTTACATAGTGGCAGCTTTTGTGTGAAAGAAGGGTGTACCATTGAAGTACCTGCAGTGGCAAAGGCATGAATCACTAGGCACTGTAATGTGAAGAGTAAGTTGACACAATTATCCATTACAATTATTTTACATATGAATTACAATGTTGATTCGGTACTCTCATGCATTTGGGATTGCTTGTGGTTATTGCATAGATGAAGAACATGTGGTTGAGGTCATCAAAGATGGAAAGATTGTAGATAATGTGAAATATGATAGGTAGGGTTGGCAAAATTTGATGCCAATCCCATATTTGAGGATTCGTGCAGTGCGAAGAAGGTAAGGGATGTCCCAGGAACTTGGACCTAGGATTTGATACTATTAAATCTAAGAACATCAAGGATAATGTGCCAGATGTGGAGCATACTAGGGCTAAGAAGGACTCTTCAATTGATGAGGCAGTGCCACATGCTATCGAAATCGAGGGGGGTCTAGATGTTATTGATACCAAAAGTGGGGAGGGGACTACTAATGGGCTGAAGGGGGGCGACAAGGGGGTTAACAAGAAGGCAAAATATTCCATGGAGGGCTTGGTTTCTAACATGTACAAAGCTGATGGAAGAGGGTGCAAGGTCAGAGGTCCATGAAGAGACTGTTGAGGGAGCAAGTATGAACATAGAGATAACTGAGGGTGTAGTTGATAGCCTAGATGGTGATACTATAGGAGTTACCAAGGCAAATGCTGATCCAAAGATGGTTGGTGAGGTGGAAAAATCTCCAAGCGATTTCACCTTGTTGGACCTATTTCTTAAGTTAGAGAGAAAGCACCCTCATGGTCATTGTAACAAGCCCTGTGCTTGTAAACCGTAACTAGTGTAGCAACATTGTCATTGATATAATGCACAGGGGGTTTTTTTCTCTCCTTCCATCACCTTCCATTTTACAACCTAGACATTGTACCCTATTTGCATTGTCTACTCTTGTTGATCCTAGAATAGACATTCGGTTTCAAAATATAGTACCGAAGTTATGTTGGGATTCTATAATAGAGGGCTACTATCTAATACCAGGATGGAATATTGTTATAACCATGATTGGCATTGTGTGGTTCTTACACTATCCACCCATGAGGGTCACAACCAAGCGATAGGAGGGAACTTCACCACTAGGATGGAGTTCTCTCGCTTCATGGTGACCCATCTAGGTTTTGCACCACATGTAGGACACCACCGAGCGATAATGGGCCACAAATCCCTTGAGAGGTGCCTCCTTCACATGGTGGTGACCCATTCAGAACTCTCAACACATGACGGTTACCTTCTCAACATGATTCCCCAAGATACCATAGTCAATGTTGATTATTTTAAAACCTAAGAGCTCACCACCTATCACCACCTGCAACATCATATCACACTTGGCACTTGTGGCACTCACCCTCCTCACTACCCACAAGGATCACCACCAAGTGGTGGGAGGAAACTCCATTGTTGTGATGATGGAGCTCCCTCACTTGGTGGTAATCCATGGGGAGTTCACAATACACAAAGGTCACCACCAAGAAATAATGGGCCATATCAACACAATGGTCAATGAAAGGTGAGAAGGATCGAAGCTTGCACTCGAGACCTATGGCGAGAGAGCAAGAGCAAGAAAGAGAGAGACAAGAAATGGGAACTCCAAAAGTCACAATGTGTAACCGGGCGCCCGCCACCTGTAGTGTGCAGTGGCAGTGACTGTCAGTGTAGTTATACATGGGCTGCTAGGCGGAGGCGCCTTTACCCCCAAGAACCTCCCACTTAAAGGCGAATCTGCTCTAGTGAGGAGTGAAAAGAAAAAGAAAAAGACAGTACAACATGTACACATGTACAACAAGATGAGGAAAGACGTCATCTCATCCCACGCCCATCAACCTCCTGAGGAAGGCAAAGCGCTCTATAGAGAGGCTTTTCGTGAGCAAATGTACAGGATTCTGGTCAGTCGAGATCTTGACAAGATCAACAGACTTGTCCTCAACGACCCCACGTATGAAGTGATACCTCACCTCAATGTGTTTCGTCTTCGCATGGAAGACCGGATTCTTGGCTAACTGAATAGCACTCATAGAATCCAAATGCAGTGTAGGGATAGCATCAATACCAAGGTCAGCAACCAAATGACCCAACCAAATGGCCTCCTTACAAGCCTCAGTGGCTGCAACATACTCAACCTCTGTAGTAGAAAGGGTCGTGCATTTCTACACCCTGGACATCCAAGAAATAGCACCTCCAACATAGGTGAATACATAGCCGGAAGTGGACTTCCTACTATATGCATGTCCTATATAATCAGAGTCAATGTACCCCACGACTCCTGTATCCTAGCTGCCATAGCATATGCACATATCTGTAGTGCCCTCTGTGACAAGTAGAGGAGTCCCTGATGCCGGTCGCGTCTAATGCGCATACCAACTATGTGAGCGGCTTGTCCCAGATTTTTCATCTCAAATCTCTTTTTGAGCTGAGCCTTAAGAGCATCTAGCTCATCATGAGCTTTCCCTACTATCAGCATATCATCCACATAGAGTACCAAAATCAATAAAGAACCATCATGGGCTTTCTTCTATAAAGACACGGATCCATAGCACTCTTGTTGTAGCCCTATGACTGCATAAAGGCATCAAACTTATGATACCACTCCTTAGGTGCCTGCTTCAAGCCATAAATACTTTTCTTCAATTTGCACACTAAGTGCTCCCTACCAAGTTCTGCAAAGCCCTTAGGGTGCTCCATATAAATCTCATCATGCAAGTCCCCATGTAAGAAGTCGTCTTGACATCCATCTGGTATAAATCCAAGTCAAGCTGAGCAACCAAAGCCAAGACTAAGACTAGGGTGGTCACTTTAACCACAGGAGAAAAGACCTCATCAAAGTCTACACCATGCTCCTGCTTAAAACCCTTTGCTATCAGTCTAGCCTTGTATGCCGGCTTGGGGTATCGAGGGGTACTTTTCAGCTTGTACACCCACTTGTATGGCAAAGTGTTCTTGCCCTCAGGAAAGGAAACCAAATCCCAAGTCTCATTCTTATGCAAGAAGTCTATCTCAGACTGCATAGCCCTCTCCGACTGTCACCCCTACGCATAGTATCATCATAGGTGAAAGGCTCTCCTGCATCTGTTACCAAGTCATAATGCATCGAGGGCTGAAATCTATCAGGTGGACGTCTATCTCTAGTAGACTATCTCACGATAGGCTCTGCGGCCTGCCCAGTTGCTTCTCCAACACCCTGACCATGAGCATCTACTGCAGCTGTAGGCTATCCAACTGGCTGTGCGGGAGCTCTCGGCTCCTCCTGAAATATGACCCTGCGAATCTCAACAACTCTCTCAAGCTGCCTATGTATTTTGTCTTCATGAAAAACTACATCATGACTGCGGATGACTTTCCGCGCCTGCGGATCCCAAAGACAGTAACCCATCTCGCTTGCATCCCCATAACTAAGGAAAATGCATTTGACACTCTTAGGATCCAGCTTACTTCTCTTGTCCCTGGGCACATGGCAAAATACCTCACATCCAAAGACACGGAGATGTGCATAAGAGGGAGGTTTTCCAGTCCATACCTCCTTTGCAACCTGGAAATCCAAACCACTAAAAGGTGATATGTTTATGACATCCATAATTGTACTAACTACCTCAGCCCAAAAGCTCTGTGGTAGACCTGCATGGCTAAGCATACTACGTACACGCTCCTAGATGGTTCTATTCATCCGCTCAGCCAAACCATTCTGGGGGGGGTGTAAGGGGCGCTCAACTGATGCTTAATACCCCTCTCATCACATAACTGCTCAAAGGCATGTGAGACATACTCACCCCCATTATCTGTCCTTAGGCATTTGAGCCTATACCCAGATTGGTTCTCAACCAGTGCAAGCCATCTATGAAACTTAGCCAAGACATTAGATATCAGCTTAATGGGATAAGCCCAAAATTTTCATGAAAAATCATCTATGAAATTAACAAAATATTTTGCACCACCCATAGACTGAAAAGGCATGGGCCCACAGACATCCGAATGTACCAATGCCAAGGGCTCACTTATGTGTGGCCTACCAGACTTCTTATGCTTAGACCTAGTTTGCCTGCCATAAAGACAATGCTCACATGAATCAAAACATGCATAATCAAGGGGCGGTAAGTACTGCAAACCAGAAAGCATTTTCATTCCCTTCAAAGACATATGGCCCAAACGGCCATGCCAAAGAGATACATGTGGGATAGAACCCACAGACAAAACATGATCGAGGGAAGAAGTGGATACAATCAAGGGATAGAGACTGCCAGCCTTGGCACCTCTCGCAATCATAAGTCTGCCATGAGTGATCTTTCATGCAGACTCTCCAAAAGATATATTATAACATGTGTCATTAAGCTGTCCAACTAACAAGAGACTACGTGTCAAAGTAGGTACATGAAGTACATCCTACATAACAAAACTGCTGCCAGAAGAAAACTGCAGCCTAACATCACCAATGCCCACAATATCAAGAGAGATGTCATCACCCAAGCGCACATAACCCAAAACAATACGATATGAATGAAACCACTCTTGACAAGGTGTCACATGAAAGGATGCACCTGAGTCCAAGAGCCAACACTGTGCATACATAGAGTGTATCTCTGTCATCTGTGAAGCACTAGAAGAAGCTGCAAGGATATAATCATCATCAACATCCTCAGGCTGCATACCATTGATCTCTTCAATTTTAACACTGGACTTTGCATGCACTATGCTACGATCAGAAGACTTATCCTGCACTTTGTCTTTCCCCTTATCTTTGTGCCTTTCATTGCGCAGTTCATGGCATTGTGGCCTAATATGGCCCTTTTTCCCACAATGGTGACAAGTAACATTTGCATTCCTGCCACGGGATTTGCTACATGACTTCCCACGAGACTTGGACCGAGATTTCTAAGAATCTCATCCACGGCCACGGCCACTGCCACTGCCATGCTTTCCATATCCATCATTCCTGCCTCTAACTATCAAAGCATGCGACGCACAAGAGGCATCTAAATTCTTATGGTTAACCTCTTCCTGCCGAAGAGCACTCTCAACATCAGATAATTTCAAGGTAGTAATAGAGGCACATAATGCAGTGTGGAATACATCCCATGACTCATTAAGAGTACCAAGCAAGAAAAGAGGAGTGACATCCTCTGCAAAAGTGATATCCTGTGAAGTCAAGTTCTTGAGTATAGCATGGAACTGGCTCAAGTAAGCAGACATAGTCACATTCTCCTCCATGCGCAGATCCATAAGCTACTTCAACCAATACATCTAACTCGCTGGACTTTTCTTATCATAGAGATTCTTGACTTTATCCCACAACTGCCATGCACTCTGTTCTTCCTCAAATACATTGTAATGAACCTCTTCTGTGAGAGATAATACAATAGTGGACTTGCATAACTCATCAAGCTCAAACCATTCCTCATCTGGCATAGTTGCAGGCGGCTGCCCGTTGAACCTCAATGGTTTGATTTGCAATTTCTACACCAATTCTTGCCAGATCTAGCTCTTCCAATAAGAGTAATTCGTACCATCAAGCTTAGTGATGTTGAAAATAGCATGATCAGTGGACGAACTTGCCATAATGCAGGTTGGAAGACTGCAGACTGTTCAAAACTGCTTGCTATTTACCGTAGAAAATGACCAAAAAATCACCAAAATTGAGAGAAAATGGCGAGCAAAGTGTAACCAAAGCTGCTGCCCACCAAGTACTAGTGAAAGTACATTATTTTAGAATATTTTAGCATGAAAAATCCATGTCAGTTCGGAGTTATATGCTTGCTATAATAAATAACAGCAGGGTACTGTGAGAGTCAATTGCTGACCAAATCACTGTACCAACTCAATAAATGATAGCCAAGACATGACCAGCCATAAACGGGCATAAATCAGCACCAAACATTATCAAGATCTTGAGCAAACACCCAAACATGTCACCAAAACATCCATCAGTGTGAGTAGGCATACCACTTGTACAATAGGGCAAAGTATACATAACACTGGCAAGACTTGACACCAGTAGGTGTATGCTCACAAGAGTGTAAAGCCCAAGCTCAAGTCAAAAGAAACTCCAAGATATCAATGCATGGACCATGCATCATTTAAGTGTAAGAGATCCCAAAGTCTCAAATATCTACAAAATGCTCAAAATAGCATAAACCTCTTGCTCAATGTCGGTCAAGCGTACAAGATGCTCCCACTAGCACAAAAGGCAGATAAACGAGCTCAACAGCTCAATCAAACCAAGTCAGAGTACCAAAGATAGGTAACCAAGACAATGCCTCAATAGCATCCCCAGGGGAATAACGGCTACAAAGCAAATGTAGGTAGCATCTATGAGCAAGACATACATCCCAATAAATATCTCTGACAACCAAAATAACAGCCAATACAAAAATTTCGAAATAGCAAATGAGAATCCAAGCCAAGTCTTCAAAAATCACTAAAGCTCAACAAGTATATGGTACACTGTGCCAAGACAAATGCATCAAGCCGTAGGCGTCGGATAAGCATGTATCCAAATAGCATATAACTTTTAAACCACTGATCACTGTCAAGCATAGACCAATGTCAATAAGTGCAGGCTAAAATAAGCTCAAGCTTCCAAAAGCATCTGGATCTAATGACAAGCTCGAAGTCGTCCCTCGAAGATCAATACATCATAGCATAACCCAAGACATACACCCGGAACCAATAGGCATATGTCAAAGCATGAAAGATAACTTCAGCCCAAGAGTATTCAGCATGCATATAACCTCTTTAAATTGAGAAAATCAGTGCTCAATCCAAGCTCAAATCCATAGGCAAACCATATGCATACATTCCCATATGTATAGGCGTCAAGCGGGCATAATCAGGCATCAAATGCCAAGACCTGTAAGCATAAAATTGAAGTAACAAGTGGCTGCCTTGTTTTGGACAGATCTGGGATTGTTCAAACAGTCAATTGTTGAGCTAAATCAGCTCCAAATGCATCTCACATAAGAGGCATAATATCCACAAGTGATCTGGTATCAATAGGCATCAATAGAAGCATCACATAAGCCATAGGCATACAAATACATGCTATCTCAGACCTGAAATCTGTTGCAAAATATTTTGTTATCATAATTTAGAAAATCCGACATCACTATCGCGTCTGGAGCATGCCAAAACCCCAACTTAAACTCTTACCTTGCTTGAATCGGGTTTCGAATGCCTGAGATATGATAAAAATAGTGATTTTTGGGCCAGATTTTGAAACATATGCAAAAAAAACGAGAGTTGGTTGGGGGGGGGTCTACTATCCCACGTGTCAACAATGGGGCCCAAAGGGGGCACAAATGGGGGCCAAAGAAGGCCTATACCAAGCCTCAGCAAGCCTTGATAGACTAGAAGCAAGATCTAGGTGAAGGAAGCTCCAAGGAGATGTGAGCTATGGCTACCCATTACCTGTAAAAACCCTGTTTACCTAGACCTATGGATTGAAGTAAAACTCTGAAATAATGAAGCAATACCTCAATGTCAATGCCCTGATGGTGCCTCAATAGGCCGGGAAGAAGCTCAGGAAGCAGGGGAGTGACAGGAGCTCAAGAGAATGAGCTATGGCTGCCGGGAAGGAGACCCAATGTGAGTGGGAAGTCAATGGGAAGCTGAGAATGCCACGAGCCAATCTCAAGAGTCAGGAAGCCGTGCTCTGATACCATTTGAAAGGTGAGAAGGATCGAAGCTTGCACTCGAGAGCTATGGCAGGAGAGCAAGAGTAAGAAAGAGAGAGACAAGAAATGGGAACTCCAACAGTCACAATGTGTGACCGGGCCTTCCTTTATTCAAACTATCACTAAAAGAATAAAGAATAAAGTGACGGTAACGGGCGCCCGCCACCTACAATGTGCAATGGCGGTGACTATTAGTGTAGTAATACACAGGCGGTTAGGTGGAGGTGCCTTTACCCCCCAACAGTCAACTCCTCAACATAACTCCCCAAGATACTATAGTCAACATTGATATTTTTAAAAGCCCAAAGATCACCATTTATCGCCACCTACAACATCGAGGGACCACATAATCACAACGTAATCATACAATCTAGTGCCTACGTGGAGAATGAGGCTTTTGGTTCTCTAATTATCTCATGATGTGTGATAGTTCTTGTAGTGCATATTACAACACCATAATAAATATTGATATTTATAAAAGCCTGAAGATCACCATGTATTACCACCCATAGCATTGCATCACCACATAATCATTACCACAAGTTGTAAGAACTTGAGATTATGAGGAAAAGAAACAAAATTAACCGTGCCCAGATCATAGATCATATGGTTTAGCTAGATAAGGAAAATGCAAGGATGTGAGATCATCAAACTCAAGCATAGATGAAGGTATCCTTCATGGGATTACAATACAATTGGGATGAGTCTGAATATTACAGTCCATCAAATGGAGAAATGGGGCCCTTTTCAATTGCTTTAAGTTTGACTCTAATATTTTTCATATTTCTTCAAATGTACAAACAGGCATAGTGGTTGATGCATTGACAAAATTCCATATTAGGAGCCTTTTTACTATGGGCCCCTTTTCCACCAAAAACAACTTCAGCCCCTCACGAGTAGTGGGGGCATACCAATATGTATCTTCATTTGTGAATCATGGTGATGGCTTCACTTCATTTTTTCTATAGAAATATGGTTTTCTTTTATTAGAGTTCATCAACTATTATCTTCAATGTGCATTCATTGTTACTTAAGAATTTCAAACAAGATAGCCCAATTTAGAAAAGATCACCACATAAGAATTCATGCTCACCAATGTCATGTAAACTCAACATATACATTTTTGTGCATATTAAATACCAATGAGATCAAACTAAACCCTTACCTCACTACCCTAAGCAAAAAAAGAAACTTCCAAACATTTGACAATAAGACAACTTCAAACAAATATACTATTGCACGTAATTCCAAATCCAACCAAGTAAATTCAATGTGCTTTCTAGCAAGTTAGTAAATATAGAATGTTCTTTCTACTAAGAAAATTCTTCTAACTTGAATAGATATACAAGCATATACTAAGACGAGCTGTCAATAGCTCCATGGAAATTCAACAATAGCGAGCCGTGGTACCTCTCCTACAGCCAACTCCAACCCTTCTATAGCAATGACGGTTCCTTCAACCATACGCGAAATGGGCCAAGTGTTCCTAACCCTACTTTTCTATTTGCAAGTGTATGTGATTTCTTAAGTGTGGGGATGCCAGCGTCCAGTCAATTGACAAGACTGTGGCCGTGTCGATCAATCTACTCTGTCTGTTACGGTTTTAAGTGTGGGGACACGTCCGTCCGCATCTGATGTGCATATCCCCTACATATGCTTCAAGTTGATCATGCATGTATGCCCTGAACTCTTTTTGCCCTCATGGTGTCCCTTTCCCACCCACATGTCTAACTTTTCCCCACCCTTTGGGCCGTTCCTTTCCTCTTTCCCTTTGTAATGATGGAGATATGTTGCATCTTTCCATCATGGCCCTAAGCACATTGCCTAGAGTTTTTCTCCTATAAACATTTCCACAACTAAATATAACCTTGAGATGCAATCACTTTTAATAACATGGAACTCTATTACAAATTGTGAAGAAGTTTCAACTCCAATTTTTGAAAAGTTAGGAAGATATGTTTTTGACAAGCTCATCCTATAGTTAGCCTTTGAGGAGTAATTTCAATACTATGAAGAGAAGATAATCATATGTGTACAAGAACTAAAGACTTGGTTGGGATTGGCAACTAGCACCTTGACCAATTTTGACCAAGGAAGAGATCTCACACTAATGACCTCAAAACCAATTGGAACAACTCATACATTTGGTCTTTCCGGCCAATACGAATATCCCTCCTTCTGAATGAAGTGATTTGTCACCACCAGTGATAAGTCATCTTCAACGCCATACATGGGGCATTTCCTATTGTAGGCCAATGAGTAGGGATCTTCGATCCACCCTCAATCCACCCTTGAAGCTAGGGCCCAACACTATCCATCAAATATGAGGACTGCTACTATGGAGCTCAACCTCTGGCATGTAGAAACTGACAACTAAATAGTTTTCATATTCATTCCTTAGAAACTTGTAGCGACAGTCCTCCAAGAGTATGGTGTTGCTAGCATCGAATCGAGGGTGTTTTCCCACACTTTTCACAAGCTCTTTAATAACACAGGCTTCTTCCAATGTTGTTCATCAATATGAGGGATCTCGTGAAAACTCTTTCGCCACACTTCACAATCTTTCTAAGAGAATACTTCCACTCATATGAAAAAAGAACTTAAGACTTAATCAATAGGAAGACTTGTTAAAATGACACAGATATACCGATGGCCTCCAAGTAGCTTTATCGATAAGAATTTTATCATTTTCCAGTGTGTAGGGGAAGCATGCAAACAAAATTTGCATTAGCTTTGGCTTGTTGCACCACCCCCAAACCATGATACTTGCTTTGGTCCCCAATGGCAGCAGGAATTATTTGTCTCTAGGCCTCACCATATAGTAGCAAACCTCACTAACCTGGACTAGTTTGGACCCATTGATAACCAATCCTATTTAAAAGGTTCTTTTAATTCCTTTAAGAGCACCACATTGAAATCAATGATTATCAATTTGCCCTTGATTGCATGAACATCACCTAGAAGCTTACTTTCCATGGTAGACTCCTCTTCAAGCCACCAAGCTCTCAGGACTACAAAAATAAGTTAACAAATTAGATATGTGAAGAGACTAAACAAATAGGTAAACAAATAGGTAAACTCAAAAGTAGCTAATTACATATTATCTTCACCTTGTCTCTACTCATTTTTTGGAACCATAGTGGGCTCTCCTTCTCCCTCCAATTCCCCCTTTTGTTCTTCAGAGATAGAAACCATAGGGGCTTCTCCTCTCCTTCCAACTCCCCCTTTAGCTCTCCAAAGATAGGAACCATAGTGGCCTCCTTGTCTCCTTCCAATTCCCCCTTCCGCTCTTCACAATAGCAGGCTCAATGGGTATTTATGCATGCATTTCCACATCAACCCGGTCATTGCTTGCTTTAGGGTCCCCAAACACCTCTTCCTTGACATCATCTAAGTCATGTCCAAGACCCTTTGAGTCCTTATCTATAGCATGGATATCTGTGCATGCCATATTAGCCCCAATCTACAAAGTTCAACAAGATGATTCATAGAAAAAGAGGAAAAGAAAAAGGCAGATAGTAACCATAATCCTCACTAATGTCTAGTGAACTCATAATGTCGGCCAACAATACATAATCATGGTCATCCAACATTGTAAACATAGGCAGGCATTCCTCCTTTATCAACATATGAATCTAGTAGTAGCACATCCTCTAGGTCAATAGGGACAGTAACTAGGGCTATGTCAAAACTTTTCCTTTGCTAGGTAGTCGCTGTTGCCTCCTCCTCTACATCAAAGGCTATGATTGCCTCTCCCTCATCAACTTCTCTATTAGTAATAGCAGGTTGGCTCCTATTGCCAGCATACAATGCTTGTGAAATCCCTTGCAAGTTGTTCCCATCAGATAGGAGATGTAAGTAGTAAAGAAATTCAAAGGGAGATTGCAATAGACAACACCTCTCTGAGTGTAATGGGGTAGTCATCTCTGCCCCTGTGTGCACTAGTAGGTAATTTTTCCAGTGCCTTGGTTGACTATCTCTCTTGGTAACTTTGTTGATCGTGAAGCCATCAGAGTGAACATATTCCTCTGCATCAATGATCACCTTCCCAAATGACATGATTCTTCGGAATTCCTCCATTTTCTCAGCCACCAACATGTTCCCAAAGAAGCCCAATACTTTCTCTATAGGAAGTAGTGAGTTGAACATGCACGACAACTCGATAGCATGTGAGTGAGTGCCAGCATTATATAGGAATACATATAGCTTTTCATTCGAGGTTTCCTCCATATCATCCTTAAACACTAGATCAATATTGTTGTTTCTTGTTCCCAACAAAAAATCTGAAAGAAAAAAATGATTTTCTAGGCCAAACAAACTAAAATAAATTAGGCATTCTTCACTTGGTGGTGATTCATGAGGGTCAACACCAAGCGATCCCTTTTTCTCACCACCCAGTGAGGGGCCTCCCTCACTCAATGGTAACCCATATGGCATTTAGTGTGCATATGAGAGTCAACACTAAGAGATATGGGGGTCCTTGACCCTAGGGAGAAGCCTTCCTTGCTTGGTGGTGACCCATATTGCATTCAAGTGAACATGGCATCAAAACCAAGTGATGTGAGAGCTCTTTAGCCTAGGTAGAAGCCTCACTTGCTTGGTGGTGTCACATGTATTCAAGTGAACACTGTGTCAAAACCAAGCAATGTGGGAGCTCTTTGGCCTAGATAGAAGCCTCCCTTGACCAAGCGATATGGGGACCCTTAACCCTAGGAGAGGGAGAAGCCTCCCTCACTTTGGTGGTGGTGACCTATATTGTGTTAAAATGGACACAATATCAATACCAAGTGATGTGAGAGCTCTTTAGCCTAGGTAGAAGCCTCCCTCACTTGGTGGTGTGCCATGCTATATTCAAGAGTATATGAGGATCAACACCAAGCAATGTGGAGGCCCTTGTGCTTGGGGAGGCACCCCCATCGCTTGGTGGTAACCCATGCTGCATTCAAGGCACATGAGGGTCAAAACCAAGAGATGTGGGATTTATCAAGCCTAGGGAGAAGACTCCCTTGCTTGGTAGTGTCCCATACTGTGTTCAAGTGCACTTGAGGTCAATCCCCTAACCCTGAAAATTTGTAGAGGCGCCTCTTATTTGGCATACACAAAATTAAAAGTAGCACAAAATTAGAAGTAGCCTACAAAATTCGTGGAGGCACCTCTTACTACTTCAAAACTAAGCAATGTGGAAGAAATGTAGAAGCTCTTTTGCCTAGATAGAAGCCTCCCTTGCTTGGTGGTGACCCATAAGGGTCAACACCAAGCAATATAAGGGCCCTTAACCTTAGAAAGAAGCCTCCCTTGCTTGGTGCTGACCATCATAGCACGTTCAAGTGGACACTACGTCAAAACCAAGTGATGCAGGAGCTCTTTGGCCTAGATAGAAGTCTCCCTCAATCAATGGTATCCCATGCCACGTTCAAGTGAACACTATGTCAAAACCAAGCAATGTGGGTGCTCTTTGGCCTAAATAGAAGCCTCTCTTGCCTAGTGGTAATCCATGAGTGTTAAGACAAAGTGATAAAGGGACCCTTAACTCTAGAGGGAGAAGCCTCCCTCGCTATCCCATGCCACGTTCAAGTGAACACTATGTCAAAACCAAGCAATGTGGGAGCTCTTTGGCCTAGATGGAAGCCTCTCTTGATTGGTGGTAACCCATGAGGATTAACATTGAGTGATACATGGACCCTTGACCCTAGGGAGAAGCTCCCTTGCTTGGTGGTGACCCATATCACATTCAAGTGAATACTACATCAAAACTAAGCATGTAGGAATTGTTTGGCCTAGATAGAATCCTCCCGTTCTTGGTGATGATCCATGAGGATCAACACGAACCAATATAGGGGAGGGCCCTAGACCTTAGGGAGAAGACTCCCTTTCTTGGTGGTGACCCATATTGCATTGAAGTAGACAGAATGCCAAATCCAAGTGATGCGAGAGCTCTTTAGCTTAGGTAGAAGCCTCCCTTACTTGGTGGTATCCTGTTTCCTACTCTTTTAGGCATCCATCCCACACATGTGGCCTCTTGGCTAGCCACACTTACATGCTCTTATGTGTTCACATGAAGCTGAATCAATTACTACAATTTGCACGGGAGTGAGCATGGCCCTCATTTTCCATTGATCAATTAGAAGAGCTAAAGAAGGAGTAGGAGGAGATGCATGCTTAAATGGAAAAATTGAGAATGCAATTAGAGCAGGAAAAGTCTAAGATGACTCTAAATGAAAAGGAGATAAGAGAGAATCAACAAGCCTAAGATCAATTGAAGATTGATTGTGCTAGTCCATAGGAAATTGTTGACACATATATGATTGAAGCAGCCTCTAGAACCAAGAATTATGTGAGAAAAAATTTGGAGAAGCACTGAAGAAGATGACTAATGAATTATCCAATTTAGTCAATGAGAGTTAGCTCAAGGCCTAGGTGGATGTGCATAAGTATGTAATGTCACAGCAACATGATCTCTACAAAAAAAACAGGAGATAAGAGAGAATCAACAAGCCTAAGATCAATTGAAGATTGATTGTGCTAGTCCATAGCAAATTGTTGACACATATATGATTGAAGCAGCCTCTAGAACCAAGAATTATGTGAGAAAAAATTTGGAGAAGCATTGAAGAAGATGACTAATGAATTATCCAATTTAGTCAATGAGAGTTAGCTCAAGGCCTAGGTGGATGTGCATAAGTATGTAATGTCACAGCAACATGATCTCTACAAAAAAAACCATCGATAGAGTCTCCACCTACAACATTGATTATGTAGAAGAGCTAAAAGCTGTCATGAAGGAAAATACAACATTAATATTTGCACCTTGGATTAATTCCAGCCTTTGTAAATTTAGCTTTAGCCTATGTGTACATGTGTGAACAGCCCTTAAGTTTGGAAGAGGGTTAGAATAAAAGGGACTAGAGGCCAAAGGCAAGACATCTTTTGATCATTCAATAATCTTGGCTTTACCATTTTCTTGGAGTTAGCTTCTTTCTAGCCTATGAAGCACTCAGCCATGGAACCCCTCGGGTCTCGGATCCCACGCATTTTCAAGTTTAGGTGCAGGTACAAATCTCAAAGGCATTTGAAATCAGCCTACAGCATGAGTTATGGACAGTGAGTTCTTGTGATATTGGCAAATGTATGGTATGGCAAATGTATGAAGACATATGGCTACAGTAAAATGTATATATCCTATGGTAAAGACACTATGGTTCAGTCTGAAAGATTGGAACAAAGTATGTATACATACCCTCATTAAAGATTGCAGTCTACTTTGAGTCAGACAGCCATTTTACTGGTTACTGAGGTCATTTTCAGTATGGGCAGACATATGAGACTCTCCTACAAGGTTATGAAGTTGGTACATGCATGGTATTGATGGTACAAGCCATTAATTGACTAGAACAGGGTATTCACTGCCTGCAGTAATTTTCAGACAGCAACAGAAAATCCCTTACAGAAATTTCTGTACTCATCCATTTTCTACATTTGATAGATCATTGGATAGAGGGCTCTTCAAGCTTTGAACAGAGCCAGAGACCTCGTAATTTGGAGCTCTAGAAGTAAAGATAATCAAGTTTTTCTACTACAGGAAATTCAGGACAAAAATCAACCCATGGCTAGAAATAAGAAGAGAGACCAGACCCTGTTTTGGATACTATCAATGAAGAATTGAAGGAATATCAGCAGGAAAGGGATGAACATCAACAGGAAAGGGGTGAACATCATGACACTTCTCAAGATGCCATTTACCGAATGCATTATAAGAACGATGAGGTCGATGCAAGCTCCACTCACTCCCCTACCAATCAACCCATAGAGACGTCTCATATCTCAATGAATTCAAACAGTTTTTTCAACAATTTTCAAATGACATAAAGGATATGAAATCAGGTTTCGAGGGTATGAGGTTGGGTATTGACAAGCTTGTAGCACTTCTTGGTGAGAAAATGTTGCCTACAGCTGGTCTTAATATCCCACACCCGCATAGGGCTGAAGAACCACCTAAACCACTTACTCCTAAGGTGGTAGGTCAATTTGAAGTTGGAGAATCATCTAAAGCTAAGGATTTTTCTCATCCCACTTCACTTCAGCCACAATTCCATCAACAAAAGGGTCACTTTCAGCCACATGGGCAGGATCTTCAAGAAAGAGTGCAAACAAACTCAAAGCATGATGAAGACATCCATGGGTGCAACTCTTTCTACAAGCAATTTTACCCTCAAGCAAATGTTGGTGGCTATGAGCAAGTCCATATTAATTCAACCCCAAACTCTTATGGGCAGCCACATGGACATGTGAATTCAGCCCCAAATGCTTTTGGACAGCCACAACATAATTTCTCTCCTCAAGTGCAGGCCAATAGGCCAAGTCCCATGTCAAATCATGGTTGGAATCAGCAAAATAATGGGCAGCAACCACCTTTCAATTCACCGATGCATGGACAACCTCCCAATGTGAGCAACACATACTTTCATCCTCAAGGACATTGTTTCCAGCCACAAAGTCATGGTATGCATTATGGACAGCAAACTCCTTATGCACAAGGGCATGGAAATAATGAATATCCTAGGCAATGACCTTTTGGCAATTCTTTTGGGCCACAAAACCATAGTGGGCAGCAGCACCCTAATGGACAACCTCCTCAATACGAGAGAGAGTACAAGGAGAAAATAATTATCTCAAACTTCAAGGGAGAGAACCCTTCACCCATGGAGTTGGAGGAGTGGTTTGACAAGTTAGAGATGTATTTTTCTCTTTACCCAAAGCCCGAGAATGCCAAAGTAAAATTTGCAGCCCTTCATCTAGAAGGCTATGCTCACACTTGGTGGAGATATATGGCGAGGATGGGACATGACTTCTTGTCTTGGGATGCATTGAAAAATGCTATGATTGAAGTCTTTGTTTCCCCTATTGAAAAAGAGCGGTTAGAGAAAAAGTGGTATGCTCTTGAGCAACGTGGTCTCTCGGTTAGAGAGTACTCAAATCAGTTTTTGAACCTCTCGATGTATGTTCATGGGGTCTCCGATAGTGCCAAGTTGAATAAATACATATTTGGTTTGGAACCTATTCTTTCTTCTGAAGTTGGAGCCATGAATCCTACATCCCTACAAGCTGCCATTCAATTGGCTGAACGTTATGGGCAGAAATACAAGGGTTTTCAGCCAAAAACAGGGCATTCTTTTCAGCCTACGCAGTTCTCAAGGACATCAGGCCATTATGGGCATGCTAAAACTGATTTTCAGCATATTGGGAAGCCATCAAATACTTTCAGCAACACTTACAGCAAGATACCCACTTTTCCTACTGTGTTTGGGTCAAAACAAAGCAGTAATTTCAGACCTAATGCTGAAAATAGATTTGATGGAAAGAGGACTGATATAAATGCCAAAACTTCAGTCCCTACTCAAGGCAAACATGTATCGAATGACAAGCTCAAAGATATGTATGCTAAAGGTCTATGCTACAAATGTGGAGAGAAATGGTCACCCGATCATAAGTCCAAATGCAAGGCCAAAAATATGAAGATTAGCATGATCATCGAGGATGATTCCGATGTTGAATCTATTGAAGGAAGCTTGGCTTAGCTTGATGTCACAACAACTCAAGAAGAGGCGCATGAAAATGAAGAGAATGGCCATGATGAGTTCTATGATCCGATGGATGGTTTTCCTTTCGACCCGGGTGGTCATTATTTGGATGATTCATGGACTGATTTACATCCATCGCTATGTGCCATATCAAGTGATGCATGGAGTGGTTCAAGAGGGGATAATACCCTACGCCTTAAAGGTTAAATCAAGGGAAGGACCGCTCATATACTCATAGATACGGGAAGTACACATAGCTTCATTAATGCTAAGTCACTCAATGGGCTGAAATTGAATACGCATGAAATGCCTACATCACTCAAAATCCAAGTGGCAAATGGAAATTTTGAGATGAGCAATCAATGGTGTCCAAATGTACCTATCACCCTTTCCCCATTGTGCACTACATCAGTGAGCCTAATTGCATTAGAAATGGGTCCCATTGATATAATACTTGGCTGCAACTGGCTGAAATCTTTGGGCAGATTTACCATGGATCTCAACAACATGGAAATGGAGTTTAAATGGTGTGGACAACAAGTAACACTACATGGAGCTGAAAAGAAAAGAATGGAGATGATCAGTCCCAAGAAGGTTAAGAAAGAGATAAATGCAAAGGCATGTATGTTCACCATTCTTCTTTCCCAGATTGAAGAGGATCAGCCCTTTTCTCCTACCAACAATATGGACCCATGTCTTTGTAAATTGCTGAAAGAATATGATGATATTTTCCAGCCACCTACCTCTCTTCCTCCCAAAAGAGAAGTGGATCATCCCATTGACTTGCTGCCCAATACAAAGCCCATCAACAAACCACCATATCGCCTCTCCAAAGTGGAAAGAGAAGAGGTAGAACGCCAAGTCAAAGAGCTTTTGGAAATGGGTCTCATTAAGGCAAGCCAATCACCTTTTGCTTCTCCAGTCCTTCTTGTGAAGAAGAAAGATGGCTCCTTTCGAATGTGCATTGATTACCGCGATCTCAACAAGGCCACTATCAAGAATAGGTATCCCATACCTAGAATAGATGATCTCTTAGATGAATTGAAGGATGCCAAGGTGTTTTCAAAAATTGACTTGAGATCGGGATATCATCAAATACGCATGAAGGAAGGGGATGAATTCAAAACAGCCTTCAGGACGGAGAGGGGTCTTTATCAGTTTATGGTTATGCCTTTTGGGTTATCAAATGCTCCAGCCACATTCCAGTCTCTCATGAATAAGATACTTCAGCCATTGCTCTTTAAAACAGTTTTGGTATTCTTTGATGACATTTTGATCTATAGCAAGAATAAAGAAGACCATTTGCAGCATGTAAAAGAGGTCTTTGATATATTGAGGATACGCAAATTGTTTGCCAAGGCCACTAAATGCTCTTTTATGACAAAGGAAGTGGAGTACTTGGGTCATATAGTGGGAGAAGATGGAATCAAAGTGGATCCTAAGAAGGTTCAGTGCGTCAAAGAATGGCCTACACCAACCAATGCCACTTCATTAAGAGGGTTCCTTGGTTTGTCATCCTTTTACCGACGGTTTATGAAAAACTATGCTCATGTTGCAGCTCCTCTTACCGATCGGCTGAAAAAGGAGGCCTTCTTTTGGGATGAGATCGCTGACAAGAGCTTTAATGAGCTGAAAGAATTGCTTGTTTCAGCACCCATACTAGTTTGCCCTGATTTCTCCAAGACTTTTACCATTTATGCAGATGCCAGTGGTAGAGGTTTGGGAGCAGTTTTGGTACAGGAGCATGGTGTCATTGCATTTGAGAGCAGAAAATTTGATGACAAAGAGAGAGAGATGCATGTTTATGAGCAGGAGATGCTTGCTATTTTACATGCAATCAAGAAATGGCACCACTATCTCTATGGGACACACTTCAAAGTCAAAAGCGATCATAGGTTCTTGAGATATTTTCTCTCGCAGCCCAATCTTTCTCCCAAGCAAAAGAGATGGTTGGCTACTTTGCAATCATATGATTTTGAAATATCATACATGGCTGGCAAGGAT
Organism: Lygodium microphyllum; assembly: GCF_053477565.2. Lineage (NCBI taxonomy): Eukaryota > Viridiplantae > Streptophyta > Polypodiopsida > Schizaeales > Lygodiaceae > Lygodium > Lygodium microphyllum. The sequence continues at coordinate 136,619,876 of NC_141147.1, forward strand.
AATGTGGTGGCTGATGCGTTATCAAGAATGTGGGCATGCAGTCTATCTACTGTGTCCACCATCTATAAGGAGTGGATTGAAGACATTCAAGAGGAATATGTGCTTGATGAGCATGCTGCCCATATTTTACAGAAATTACAGCAAGGGTGTGATGCTGAATTTCCAAATTTTAAAGTACATAATGGCCTCTTATGGTTTAAAGGTAAAGTGTACTTGATTCCCAGCAGTAAATTCAAGCTGAAGGTGCTTCAAGAGATGCATTCATCGCCAATGGATGGTCACTTGGGCCTTTTCAAGATGTTTGATAGAGTTCATCAAAGTTTTTATTGGAAAGGTCTATGGAAAGATGTTAAAGAGTATGTATCTCAGTGCTTGGAGTGTCAGCAAAATAAGGATTCCACTCTATTACCAGCTGGCTTACTTCAGTCTTTACCTATACCTACGGGCAAATGGACAGATATTTCCATGGATTTCATAACGGGATTGCCTACTACCAGTCATGGATGGAATAGTATCTATGTGGTAGTTGATAGATTGACCAAATCAGCCCACTTTATCCCAACTAAAGTCCAATATTCAGCAAGACAAGTCGCCGAGCAATTTATGGAAGGTGTGTTCAAACTACATGGTATGCCTATGAGAATAGTATCAGACCGTGATTCGAAGTTTATGGGCAACTTTTGGAAAAGTCTATTCTCTTCTATGGGTACTTTCCTCACTCCTAGCACGGCCTATCACCCTCAGACTGATGGGCAAACGGAGAGAGTCAATCATTGGGTGGAAGTGTACCTTAGGCATTATTGTCATGACACACAAGCTTCATGGGATCGTTGGATCCACCTTGCTGAATTTTGCTATAATAACACGCATCACTTGAGCATTGGGATGTCTCCGTTTGAAGCTCTTTATGGGTATAAAGTTCAACTTCCATCAGTTTTATTCCATGAAGACATCAACCCACAAGCAAAGGAAGAGTTGGAAAGAATGGAGTTGCTCATGAGGCAATGCAAGGACAGCATAAGGAAAGCACAAGACGTAATGAAGGTCTATGCTGATGAGAAAAGAAGACATTTAGACTTCAAGGTTGGAGATTGGGTATTTCTCAAAGTGCCCAAGACGCATTATGCTTCACTAAAGGGTGGGAATAACAAGCTTGCTCATAGGTTTTATGGACCATATTTGATTCTGGACAAAATTGGAGAGCTTGCTTATAAACTTCAACTACCATCCTCCACTAGAATACATTATGTATTCCATATTTCAAAGCTGAAGAAGTATGTTGGGCCCGATGTACAAGTATTGGAAGAGTTACCACCATTGGATGAGGCAGGACTGATCATATATGAACCTGAAAGCATTATTGGAAAGAGAGAGAAAGTTCTCAGAAATCGTACTCTCATTGAGTATCTTATTAAGTGGAAGAATTTGCCCATTGAAGAGTCTTCTTGGCAACCATCCACTTATGTCAGTAACTTTCCTTGGCTATTACAGGATGATATATGATTCAGTATGCAGTGACTGTGCAGAGACAGCTTGTTGTATGAAGTTTCTACAGACAATAAAACTGTCCTGACTTCATCAAAATTTGATTCTGATGTTATGGGGTGATGCTTGGGAGTGTATACTTCGTTTCCACACCTCGTACGCCTTATTTGGACCAATATATCAAAAGTTATGCCAGTTTTAGTGAATCAGCCCTGTTTGGACAACAGCCAGTTTTCTCACAGTTTGGCATGCAAAAGGTTTTCTTTTCATGGACAATGCTTTCTTATCATTTGGAAGATGAATGGGCATGATTATTATCATTCTTGACTTGGATATAGGCCATTACTTCTCGGTTTTGAGGACAAAACCATCTTCAGGAAGGGATGGTTTTTCATGAAGGAAAATACAACATTAATATTTGCACCTTGGATTAATTCCAGCCTTTGTAAATTTAGCTTTAGCCTATGTGTACATGTGTGAACAGCCCTTAAGTTTGGAAGAGGGTTAGAATAAAAGGGACTAGAGGCCAAAGGCAAGACATCTTTTGATCATTCAATAATCTTGGCTTTACCATTTTCTCGGAGTTAGCTTCTTTCTAGCCTATGAAGCACTCAGCCATGGCCGTCATGTATTCTTGAATCCCCAACCATTAATACATGATGAGGATGTCTTGGTGCAATAGATTTGTTAATTCTTTGTTGTAGCTTAGTTAATTTTCAATTTCAGTTAGATTTCATTCCATGGTTGATTGCTTTCATTACAAAAGCACAATTAAGCTTAGTCAACACAAAATTGAGAAATTTGGATTTTGGCCAAGTGCATCATCTTTCAACCCCGGTCCCAACCAAAAAAGCACTAAGAAGTCATTTAAAGAGCATTGGACACAAATAGCAAAACTTGAGAGCCATAGGGCTACAAGGACCAAAACCTTCTAGATAAGAGCTATTCTTTCCCATAGAGCCCATGAAAATCATGTCTTCCTCAATAGATTTTGTAGCTACAGGAGTTTGATGAGCTAAGGGAGAGTAAGATGAGGTGCCTCCAAGACCATTGCTAGTGGGGATGGATTTTCCGCCAAAAGTGCAAGAGTGTTGCCTAAGTATGTTGAATGCACTGAAAGCTCCCTCTCAAAAAGTGATCGATCATCCTCTTGACTATAGGGGGTATGAAGAGTAGCAAGAGAAGATCTATATGAACCAATGACAAAGTACCATGAGCTAAAAGGAGATTAGGTTATACTTTTTATTTTAAGATTTCTGACAAAAGAAAGCAATGGAAGGCCCTACCCCCAAGAACTATGCAAACACTAATTTAGGAAACTAAGAGTATTACAAACTAATGGAAGGAGCAGTAAGATGAAGATACTCTTGGGCAAGCGTGCCAACTTCAAGAATGCAAAAGTTGAGGTGAGCACTTAAATTATTAGATGAAGAAATTTGGAAGCCTTGGCAAAAATAACAATATGTTATCCTAGAGATGGACGACATCGCAAGAACAACATTCTGTTATGTGAAAGCTATAAGAGGGAAAATCAACTTTATTGTCCTTACCTTAAGCATGATGCACATTATACTCCACAAATCCATGACTGGTACAACTTTCCAAAAATCCCCAATGTTAATGCCACAGAGCAAGAAAAGTTATACATGTTCCAACCCAAAGAACTATGACCTTCATTCTAGATATTCCTACTAAGACACTTCACCAATTGCCCTGACGTGCCTTCATGACCACCTATAATTACCTTCATCTTATGGTTAAGCTACTAGAGCAAAACATTGCCTCTTATAAGGAAAGAGCATCCCCTTTATTCTTCAACATTAATGCAAGCATAAACAAGAAGGTAGCCATGATATGGCTACACCAATGTGCCACTCTTTTCCCATCCTAATGTGTGGTGCTACTAGAGGACATTGGTGCGCAGATCGGACGCAGATAGCTCACGTAGTGAATCCCTGAAGGTCCCCAAGAACAATGAACTCTACCTTTTTGCACAAAAAACAATGTAAAAGCATGCACGACAAGAGGCAAGAGACAAATTGGGTTCAATCTCCCCCATGCCTTGTGTGAGCGCTTCACAAAGCATGTATTTTATATATATTTCAATCTTCATGCTCAATAATAGCCCAATTTACAAAAATATGACAAGCTTTTAGCTTTTGAGTTTGCTTTCTACAAAAATAGGAAAATAAAGCTAATGGACGGTGCCCATAGAGTCTGGCACGCCCAATCTCAATGTCCAAATAGAAATAACATATCCGTGCCCATAGGCGCATACAAAATAATAATCAATAATCGATGTCTCAATAGACATAACAAAATATAGGCGTGGCGCCTATCAAAATATAGTCCAAAGGTCGAATACCCGCTAAACTCCAATGCTTTCCTCCGCCACTGCTGCTATCTCTACACATCAACTGAAGCATTCACAATCGTTAGTAAAATAATACAATTAAACCGACAAAAGTGAATACCTAGCAGTCTTCAGCTACATAAATAAATCAACTGGTTAGAAATAAATCCTAACCTTAATTTATTATGAGTGCGCACTCTAAACTCATAAACGTTTATTAATTTAATATGCATTTTGCGGAATCACCCGCTATGGAATCACCCACGTACACACTAAATTAATGAAACGCCCGAAAAGGACAGGCGTCCCCATCAACTTCTCGCACAAAGAATCCTCTTAGTGTATGAGCCCCGGTCATCTAAGTTTACGGAATCCACCGTAAAGCCTCACGGAATCCACCGTGGCACGGAATCCACCGTGGAATATGCCTCCTGGCATCATACCCCCGGGGTGGGATAGCAATTGACCTCAATTGCTATTAGCTCAATGTGGAGCTAACAGAGTGGGGAAAGCATTTAAGTCTCTAGCGTGCATCCATTGTGCTTCCTCTACAGGATGGTTCTTAAATTTTACTAAATATCTAGAATATCTTCGGCCAGTTCTAGTGGTTATGTAATCAATGTCTATGATGGCTTCTGGTTCAAGTATTTCAGTCTCTTCCTCTAATAAAGGTGGGTTTTCATAAACAGGGTGGATAGGTAATTGGCCTCTAAATGGTCTCAGTAAACTAATGTGAAATGTATTATGAATTTTCCAATGAGATGGTAATTCTAACTTGAAGGCATTGTCATTAATCTTATGAATGATTCTAAATGGTCCATAAAATCTAGGAGCTAATTTGACAACTGGATGTCTATCCACACTTTGTAGTCTACGCTTTTCTATTCTAAGCCAAACATAATCATCAACTTTGAAATTCATAGCTTGTCTTTTCTTGTTGGCTTGTTTGGTATATGATTGTTGGGCTTTAGCAATCATATCCTTAACCTCATCAAAAATACTGTTATGCATAGTAGCAATATCATCAGCACTCTGAATTCTATTAGACAAAGATGCAACAGGTGTAGATAATTTGTATCCATAAATAACTTCAAAAGGTGCTTTCTTTGTAGATGTGTGCGGTGTATTGTTATATGCAAACTGTAATAAATGCAAATGAGTATCCCATGTCTGAGGTTTAGAGATAGTGTATGCACGTAAAATATCTAAAATAGTGCTATTTGTGGCTTCTGTTTGTCCATTTGTTTCTAGATGAAATGCAGATGAGAAATCAATCTTTGTGCCTAGATTTGCAAACAGTGTAATCCAAAAATTGTTACAAAATCTAGAATCACGATCTGAAATAATCACTTTTGGCAATCCATGGTTAGTAAAAACAGTTTTCAAAAATAACTGTGCTGCTTGTGATGCTGTTAAAGTTTTCTTACATGCAATGAAATATGCTTGCTTACTAAATCTATCTACAATTGTCCAAATCATGTCATGGTTAGATTTAGTATTTGGTAAACCAGTAATGAAATCCATAGAAATATGTTCCCAAGGTTTAGATGGAATAGACAAAGGCATTAGTAATCCATACTGTTTACCATGATGTCTCTTTATTCTTTGACAAATCAAACACTCAGAAACGAAATTAGATACATCTGCATCCATATGCGGCCAATAAAAATCTTCAGTTAACATGCGTAATGTAGATATGATACCTCTATGACCTTGATATGGGGGACAATGAATTTCATTCAAAACAAAAGATCGGAATGGAATAGTAACACACAGTCTCTTTTCAAAAAACATAAATCCATCATTATATGACAATGAATCAACAGGAATGAAATTATTTTGAACTAATTTTTGCCAATCAGAATGAAAAGTAATATCCTGGGGATATGTGTCTTTCATAGCAATCAAAGAATCAAAAGATATGATAGAAATATTATGAATTGCAGGTCTTCTACTCAATGCATCAGCAACTACATTTTCTTTTCCAGGTTGGTATTGAATGATAGGATGAAAACTTTGAATGAAGGAAGCCCATTTGATATGACGGTCAGAAATTTGGGGTTGGCTAAGTAGATGTCTAATGCTTTGCTGGTCGGTCTTTATCATGAATTCTAAACCCATTAAATAATGCTTCCACTGTTTTAATGCTTGTACATCTGCTAATAGTTCTTTGTCATAAGTGGAATATTTGAGCTCAGAGGATTTCAGCTTAGAACTAGAATATGCTATTGGATGATTGTCTTGCATTAGTACGGCTCCTATTCCTGATCCGCTAGCATCGGTCACAACTAGAAAGAATGGTCTATTAAAGTCAGGCAATTGTAGAACAGGGGCATTGGTTAATGCACGTTTCAGTAAATCAAAGGATTTCTGCTGAGTTTCAGTCCATTGATAAACAATTCCTTTCTTAAGAAGTTTTGTTAATGGTAAAGCAAGTAATGAGAAATTACGTACAAACTTCCTATAGAAACTAGCAAGACCAAGGAATGAGCGTAATTCATGTACATTTTTAGAAACAGGCCAATGCAATATTGCATCAATTTTCTTAGGATCAACTTTAATTCCTTCTTTTGAGACAATATGACCTAAATATTCTATTTCTGTCTTAAAGAATTCACTCTTTTCAGGATTTGCAAACAATTGATTTTCTTTCAGTAATTGAAAAACTAATGATAAATGCTCATAATGCTCTTTTTCATTTTGACTAAACACCAAAATATCATCAAAGAAAACAATCACACAATACTAATATTTCAGAAAGATACGGTTCATCATTCTACTGAAAGTAGCAGGTGCATTAGTTAATCCGAATGGCATGACTAAGAATTCGTAATGGCCAAACTGTGTTCTGAATGCAGTCTTAAATATGTCGGATTTATCTAGCCTCGCCTGATGATATCCAGACTTAAGGTCAATTTTACTAAATATAGAAGATCCTTGCAGTTTGTCCATAAGGTCATCAACTCTAGGTATAGGATACCTATTCTTTACAGTGATCTTATTTAATGCTCGGTAGTCAATACACATACGATAGGTATTATTCTTTTTCTTGACTAAGAGTACAGGTGCACCGAATGGAGAACTGCTAGGTCGAATTAAGCCTCTATTTAGTAATTCTTCGACTTGACTCTGGATTTCTTTTTGCTCTATTTGATTTTGCCTATATGGTGCTTTACAAGGTGGTTGTGTGCTAGGAATTAAATCAATCTTATGGTCTTCTGGACGTGAAGGAGGTAAACCTGGTGGTAGGTCTTCTGCAAAATAGTCCTTAAAATATGCAAGAAATTCCTTATGCCTAGGGTGCATATGATTTTCCTTTGCGTGCAATTCATTCACCCAAATGAGATATGATTTAGTATTCTTGCGTAGTGCACGTTTTGCTTGAGTATGCGAAAACAGTGGAAAAATATGAGATGCATGCATACCATATAATGTAATAGATTTTCCTTGAAAATTAATATTCATTGTGTGCGTGGAATAATCTATATTTGGATTATGATGGTGTCTCCATGGCATTCCTAAAATAATGTCGCTTGACAGTAATGGAACAACTAAGAAATTTCTTCTTTCAATATATGAACCAATTTGAATTTCTAAATCTTGAACTTCTTGTGTGCCATTATACCTAGTGCCTAAAAATGCAGCTTTTATGCGATAATGCGTAGGTACTGTATGTAATTTCAATTCCTTTACCAATTTTACTGAAATAAAGTCATGGGTACTACCATCATCATGCAAGATAGTTCTTTCCTTTTCATGCACCATACATTTCATAGTCAACAATGAATGTGGAGTAGGTATACCTGGTAAAGTGTCGGAAGTAGTAGTAGGATCATCCTCATCTTCAGTAAAATCCGGCATATCCTCATGCTCGTCTTCGTCCATGGCTCCAAGATAGTTGATATGTGCTGGTGGCTTCTTTGAATGACAATTTGCTGCAAGATGCCCAGGCTGGTGACACTTATAGCATACTATTGGCTTGGCTTTGGTTACATTATTTGCAATAGCTGGAAGTCTGGGTACATTTGGATTTGCTTGTAGAATAGGCTTAGGATTTGGATTGACAGTGGATGGTAATGCAGGTGGTTTAGGCCAATTCTTGCGGAAAGATGGTGATGAGAAACGACCTGGATTAAACCTTATAAAATTGGAATTGAATTGTTTAGATCCATAATTACCGTTGGCTTGGAATTGCTGTGGTCGTCTGTCTCTTCCGCGTAACTTATCTTCAGTGTCGTGAGCTAAGGAGATGGCGTCTTCAAGGATAGCAAGCTTGAACATGTTCACTTCAGCGTAGTAATGTCCAAGAAGTCCAGACATATACTTCCGCTTATGTGTCGTCTTTGGTACGTCTTCAAGCATGCGTAGCTGTAGGAGTGCATTCCAAAAACGCTCTGTATACTGTGGAATAGGCTCACGATCTCGCTGTTGAAGTAAATCCCATTGCTTGATAGCCTTCTCATGAAATTGCGGTGGAAGGAAATTCTGCATGAACTTCTTCTTGAAATCTTCCCAAGTAGCAGGACATTCTATGCTCTTGCGGACTACAGTCCACCAAAGTGATGCTCTGTCTATCAGATGATTGGTAACACACTTGATTTTATCTTTTTCTGGATAAGTTTCCTCATGGAAATAGTCATCAAACTGGCTAATGAATGATAAAACAGTCTTTCCTTCTCGTATGCCATTGAAAGTGCGAAACTTGAAACTTCATTTACTTATCTTGGATTCCTTGCGAATGGTTTGTGCTTCAAGAGTGGCGTCGATGGTACGTCGAATCAATTCTTCAGCTTGTGGTTCTTCTTTATCGGTGGACGCTCTTTGTAATTTTGTCAATTGCACTTGCAATGCTTGCTAGCCCTTTGCTCTTCTTCCAATTACAGCATGATTAGATCCAGCTTTTGTTCCATGGTAGGCTTAGGTAAGTCGTCTTCAGCCATAGGATCATCCATATGTGGGGTAGTCATCCTATAAAACTCAACAAACCTTTCTCACTCAAAATCAGGTTAGCGGGATGAGCGTAGCTCAAATTTGGGGTTACAAGGCTATGTATTTTTGGGTATTTCTTTGTCTATTTTCAGAAAATCTACAATTTTTCTGTATTCGTTTGCTGAAAGTACTTCAAGGAACTTGTAGATAGGTAGAACAGCTTGCTGCGAACAACTTTCTAGTTCAGAGTTTTTGCATACGAACAAGTCTTCTATGAGTTTTAAGCACTAGTCAGTTCTGATTTAGTCTGACTTGCAGAGTTGCACACTTAGCAGACTTGCAGAGTTGTTGACTTGCAGAACTTAGGCCGACTTGCAGAACTTACAAAACTTGATTCCACTTGACTTGTAGAACTTGACTTTGGCAGCGCAGGACCCGAAGTATATCGACTTGTGTGTCTTGTCAGACTTGCAGAGAGTTAAATAACTTAAGCTTAAGTAACTAAGCTTAAGTTTAATAAGCTTATTGATGGGAGCTGATTTTCGTGAGGGGGGGGGGCCGTTTTTTCCCAGGCAGCGCAAATTTCGCAGTACTTCTTGATACGCCGAGGTGAGATTTTGAAGCCCTAAGCTTCCTTTAAGCTTATAAAGCTTTAATGTTAAGCTTGATAGATATGAAGATTTGAAACTTATCTCTGTATTCAATGACTTGATGATGGAGATGTATGAGTGGTCCTCCGCCTGCAGAGCCTGGTCCTTCACGATCTGACAGTGGAAACAGGGGTTCTTGATCGCCAGAAGTCTGCCTGTATCGACGGTTCGCGACGAGATTGACTGTAGAGTCCGTTTGTTCCTGGAGCTCCGCCTTCGCCCGAGATTGGTAGCGATTGGAAGCTCTTGATCTCTGCTCCGCTCTGATACCACTGGTGCGCAGATCGGACGCAGATAGCTCACGTAGTGAATCCCTGAAGGTCCCCAAGAACAATGAACTCTACCTTTTTGCACAAAAAACAATGTAAAAGCATGCACGACAAGAGGCAAGAGACAAATTGGGTTCAATCTCCCCCATGCCTTGTGTGAGCGCTTCACAAAGCATGTATTCTATGTATATTTCAATCTTCATGCTCAATAATAGCCCAATTTACAAAAATATGACAAGCTTTTAGCTTTTGAGTTTGCTTTCTACAAAAATAGGAAAATAAAGCTAATGGACGGTGCCCATAGAGTCTGGCACGCCCAATCTCAATGTCCAAATAGAAATAACATATCCGTGCCCATAGGCGCATACAAAATAATAATCAATAATCGATGTCTCAATAGACATAACAAAATATAGGCGTGGCGCCTATCAAAATATAGTCCAAAGGTCGAATACCCGCTAAACTCCAATGCTTTCCTCCGCCACTGCTGCTATCTCTACACATCAACTGAAGCATTCACAATCGTTAGTAAAATAATACAATTAAACCGACAAAAGTGAATACCTAGCAGTCTTCAGCTACATAAATAAATCAACTGGTTAGAAATAAATCCTAACCTTAATTTATTATGAGTGCGCACTCTAAACTCATAAACATTTATTAATTTAATATGCATTTTGTGGAATCACTCGCTATGGAATCACCCATGTACACACTAAATTAATGAAACGCCCGAAAAGGACAGGCGTCCCCATCAACTTCTCGCACAAAGAATCCTCTTTGTGTATGAGCCCCGGTCATCTAAGTTTACGGAATCCACCGTAAAACCTCACGGAATCCACCGTGGAATATGCCTCCTGGCATCAGACATGGTGGACAACCACTTTTCTTTATATACCCATTCCTTTTATCCAAACTCTTCCATTGAGCCACATGATGTAATTAAAGATTACATGCTTAGCAAGAGATATCTGAGCCTCACCTTGCAACCATTCCCAAACAAGTAAAAAAATACCAAAATTAATTTTTTTAAAGAAAAGAAAATCGAATAAAAGAGAGAGAAAATTGCTCTGATCTAGATAGGTGTATAGCACAAACACTACACTTAGGCACATCCAGTGGCCTTGGCCGGCTAACTTTACTTCTGATCCCTTAGCCATGTCCCCACGGCACAATCTTAGGGCACATCAAGGGCAAGACACCTCGGTCGTGCTTGAAAAACATGTCACCTTGAGACTTCACCACACAATAAAATCATGCTCTAATTGGGTTCTCAAGTGTGGAATAACACACCATGCCTACTTAAAGCTTGATCCATTTCCTAGTTACACATGAATGAGCACAAGCATTGCACATGAAGGTAGAGCACCTTGATTCTAGGTTGTTGACGATTTATGGTTGTTGAAAAATCCATTGAAGATCATCCACAACATCAACACTATATGCATAAGCCTCCTTTTATCTCCTCAAGCACCATTAGTAGTTACACATGATAGTGCACATGAAAGTAGAGCACCTTGATTCTAGGTTGTTGAGGATTTATGGTTGTTGAAAAATCCATTGAAGATATATGCTTAAGCCTCCTTCTATCTCCTCAAGCACCATTAGTAGAACTCCAATGACACCTACATCACACCCTCATGGATCACTATGGCATTGCAAAAGAATCATGCCACCATGACCATCCTCAACATTAGATTCTACATCACGATGTACCAATGGACTTGCACTTATCTAAGACGCGGTAATGTTAATCATTGCCTTGCAATGGAGCAAGCGTGCCAAGAAGTGAAAGCATTTGCAAATGATGTGTAATAATTTTTTTTAAATTATGTGCCATGTAGCAATTCTCTTATTTAAAGATGTTGATCAATGAAAAATGAGGGCCATCCTCACTCCCATGCAAATTGTAGTAATTAACAGAGCTTCATGTGAACACATAAGTGCAAGTGTGGGTGGCCAAGAGGCCACACATGTGGGATGGATGCCTTAAAGAGTTGGAAACCCTTAAACTTTTATATAAATGGATAAGAGATAATGAAAATTTATATTCATGTGCATGCAAACTTGTGGTCTTCATGCTTGTGTTATCTTATCTTGCAAGTGCGAGAGGGAAGGTGAGTGAGAGGGTGAGTGTATGAGTGAGGGACATTGAGTGAGAAGACTATGCACCTTTCTCTTCTTCTCCATCCATTCTCTTGGGACATTGCTAGTGGTAGTGAGAGCTTGTGAGGCAGGGAAAGTGAGGAAATTAGGAACATGGAAATTAAAGTTTCATCAATCTCTCTTCATCTCTTTGAGGTATCCTTGGTGGTTCCTAAAAGTGTGGCAATGAAGCTTTTGATCCCTACATACTTATATATTCAAACCTTTACATATTTATATATTCAAATCTTTAAAAAATTTCAAAAGATGCAATCCCTCCCAACGCAAGAAGACGAGCAAGTAGGCACATATCAATTGTGGAGCAATGCCTTTGACAACACATTACAACTACAACATGATAAGTGTTGGTAAGCATGCTCACTATAATAGCCTCAATGTAATCTATCATTGGTAGATTGGTTCATTGCATACCATGCATGTTGAATAGGTTAGGTGAGAGGTAGCTGTGACTTCATGAGTTGAACCCTTGAAACAATAAGGGTATGTCAATGGGTGTGTCTTTGGCATGTGAATGCTACATTAGTTTATGTTTTTTCGAGGCATAGTTTTGTATATTGAGATGTGCTTTGTTACATATGGACATGCCCTTGTACTTACTTAGTAATCATGTGCATTTTTGTACTTACATGCACAACCTTATGCTTATTTAGGATCGTGTTCTTAAAACATAGTTTTGTGCCTATGCAAAAACCTATCCTTGTACTTAGAAGATCTATTATGTACAAACATATGGACTTTAGGGTTTTTAAGGTTTAAGATTTAGGATTAAGGATTCGAGACTCAAGGTTTAGGAATTACAGTTTGTGATTTAGATATTAGTATTTAGTACTTAGGGTCTATGGTTCAGAGTCTAGGGTTTAAGGGGTTTAGGGTTGGTAATCCCGAGTTTAAGGTTTAGGATTTCATATTTGAGTATTGTGGATTAGGGCTTAGAATTTATGATTTAGAGATTGTCATTTGGGGTTTAGGTTCTAGGATTTTGAGTCCAATGTTTATGGTTTGGGGAGTACAATCTAAGGTTTTGAGTGTAGGATTTAAGATTTCACATTTGGGATTTAGGGTTTAGAATTTATGATTTAGAGATTGGCATGAAACGTTCACGGTCTAAGGTTTTGGATTTGGGATTTAGGGTTTAGAGTCTAGGGTTAAGGGTTTAGGATTTATGGTTTATAGTTTACAGTTTAAGATTTAGGATTTGAGACTCCAGGTTTAGGATTTAGAATTTGTGATTTAGATATTGGTTCTTAGGATCTAGGGTCTAGGATTTGGACTTTAGGGTTTGTAATCTAGGATTTATGGTTTGTAACTTGTTGATCCCAAACTTGATTATGATTTATTACAAATTAAATTAAATTAGTATTAGTTATCATAATTTTAATTTATTTTATTTTATTTTTCTTTAAATATAATAATTTATCTTAAGTTTTTTAATTTATTATGAAAATTTTTATTTACTCTAATAGATTATAAGTTATTATTAGTTTTTTCACTTTGTTGATACTTTTATAGCTTATTTTAAATAATTTATTATTTTTTAAATTTATTACAAAATATTCTTAATTTTTTGGAAATCGACCTTTCCTCTTTTAGAAATACTATTTAAAGGACCATCTCTCTTCACAATTTATCTCATTTGTTGAAAGGATACTCTTATGAGAGAGTGTGAGAGTAAAAGAGCTTGAGAAAATAGGTGAGGAAATTTATGCATCGAGGAGATAATGTCCATTTGTGCACTGACACCCCATTGTGAAGCTCTTCTTTCCAGCACATTATCTCGACTACCATGGCTCCATGCAAGCACATTGATGTAGCAAGACCTTCATCCACCCATATTTTGACACATATGACCGTTGATACAATGCAAGTTTACTACTTTATTTTCAAAATTTATTAATAATCATATTATTCAAAAATTAATTATAAAAACCCTCATAAATTTAGACTATGACTTATCTATTATTAAAAACCCTCGTAAATTTAGACTATGACTTATCTATTAATTATAAAAACCCTCGTAAATTTAGACTATGACTTATCTATTAATTATAAAAACCCTCGTAAATTTAGACTATGACTTATCTATTATTAAAATTTGAGAAATTAAAAAATTTTAAATGTAAGTCTTGATATTAGTGTTAAATTATAAATTATCAAATTAAAATAAAAAGCCTTAGAAAAATAGAGTAAGATATATAAAAATTAAATTACTAGTTATAGTCTTAAATTCTTTTTAAAATTTAGTCAAACTAGTAAGAAATATCTAGAAATTTATTTGTTAATATTGTAAGTTACCAAACATTTTCTTTTTGAAATTATTAGATTCTTACATAGGTTTTTCATTCATAATACCATTAAATAGTGAAGAAAATTTAGTATTTTCTAGCCTTAGCCTATAAATTATGTCCAAGAAAAGTGAAATTCTTTATAAATTACACATATTATGCATACATGTTTATAGTTTAGTAAGATGCATAGAATAAATTGTTAAGTTTTCTTTTTTATATTTCCCAAGTAGATAAAAAATCAATCAAGATACCTTAGTTCCAATAATGTGTGTTCACAAGCATAAATTTTAAACTCAAGTTATGAGTTGGTTATTATAATTTTTTGAATAAGATTTATTGAAATTTTTTTCTTATTTTTTATTTGGAAAATATTATTTGTTTGATTATTTTGCTTGATTGATTTTGGTTGCATTAAATCTTTAAAATGATTCTAATGATCTATGTGCCTTCAATAGTCAAACAAGATTGAGGTTATATGCCATCCCCAAGGTCATGCCTAGGATAGTCTTCACCCAGAGTTGTAAATAAATCACCTAAGGCAATCAACCACTACGTAGGTAAGTATGGTCATCCATATAGGAAGGTTCTTCCTTACAGTAGGCAAGAACTAGTGCGGCTTTGGTTATAATTATAATCTCAATCTCGGTTCTATCATAAGGTAGGAAACCTATATAAGCCCAACATGGTTTAGTATTGGAATGCCTAGGATGAATAAGGCAGCAACTCAATTTTTGGGTTGATTGGCTCTTTTGAGTCGTTGTAATTATGACTTTAACATAAATTACTATGCTTTCCAAAATGATTATTTTTGTATTCACAATTAAGAATGTAATAATGAACCCCATGTAAAGAGTAATTAAAAAATCTATTTTTGTATGTTTCACAGCATGAGTAGTATAATTGCTAAGATAACTAAAATACGATATCATATGACTACATGTCCAATGAAGAAAACCATAGGAAATACCATTTATACAAAGACACATGGAAGGGAGACTTTAGATGGTTTTCTAGGAACAAAACTAATCTTTGAGATACTATGAGTATCCAATATCAAGTTATGATGACTTAATGTGACCTTTGGATGGATTACACAAGGACTTATTTTGAGTAGTACAAGTCTTCCAAGCCAAAAAAATTAAAAAGTGATATGTTTATAAAAAAAGTAATATTCAACTATTCAATGAGGATTTTTGCAATTCTACTTGTGTTGGCTTGTCGATTAGGTCTATCACTTTGATTTATATACCGAATGACCTTTGTTTGGAGTTTGTATGACAAAGTTATGGTTGAAACAAGTTGCAACTAGGCACAAGGCCTGTTGAAAAGAAAATGAATTTAGGAAAATTAGTGAAGTAAATAGGAAGAAGACTAATAGATACTTATGGATATTCCAAAAACTATAGGGACAATAACAATAACAATAACAATAAGGGTTACAATAATGAGCCACATTGCTCTAAGTGCAACCAACCAAGCCACTTCCATACTCAATGTTCCGATAGGGGAATCAATGCCTATGCTAATACTCCTCATATCTCTCCTAGGGAAGAAAAATTCAATAATTGAGGATGTGGATGTAGGGCAAGGTGTGGAAATGTAAGGAGCATGGAAACGAGTAGAACGTGGAGCTAGAGCTCATATCAATGCTATTGCAACTAATGAATTAGATCCATATCTGGAAGAAGAATTCGAAATAGGATCTAATCATGCATAAATCAACAACCAGGGCATTGGGTGATAGTTCTCTATCATCCAAATTCCAACAAAATATCAAGGTATTTCTTTACAAATCCTATTGACTATGGAGCTATTCATTCATTTATTTTTCCTAAATGTGCAAAAAGGTTGAAGTTAAATCTCACACCCTCTAGAAAACTCATCATAGAACTAGCAAACAAGAGGAAAACAATGTCAAACCAATCCATTATTAATGTCTAGTTTTAAATCGTGGCAAAGAATACCGCAACAAATTTTCAAGTCATGCCGTTAGGAATTTATGACTACCTATTAGAAATGGACTAGTTAGCACCTAATCAAGCAAACATACAATGTGGAGGATGTCGGGTCACATTCAAAAACCTATTTTGTAAAATGGTTTGATCACAAGGAAAAGTAGGTAGACCTAAGAGTCGGTTAGCCAAAGATGGTCAAATCCCAAAGGCATTAAGGACATGACTTTCTACCTATCTAGTCAAACTCATCAAAGTCAATGATTCCAAGGATGAGGATGAGTCATCATGGTTAAGTGGGCTTATTTATAACTTTCTTGAGAAATTGATAGACTTGCCTCTTAAAAGGGATGTGGATCATGAGATTAAGTTAGTCCTTAGAGTTGAACCAGTTGTAGAAGGCCCTACAAAATGTCCATCCTTGAGCAATCAAATTGAAGGAGCAACTAAATCAACTTCTAGATCAGGGGTTCCTATTCTATTCCAGAAGGAGGATGGGACCTTGAGGTTATGTATCGATTACAAGGAATTATATTAAGTCATTATCAAGAATAAGTATTTCATTCCTTAGAACAAAGGATAAAAACATACTAAAGACAAACTTCCATATTAAAATCTTTATTCAAACTATCACTAAAAGAATAAAGAACAAAGTGACAGTGACGAGCGCCCATGTTGTTGGGGGCATATCCTTAGAACAAAGAATAAAAACATACATGGGCGGCTAGGTAGAGGCGCCTTTACCCCCCCAACAACCTCCCACTTAAAGGCAAATCTACCCCAGTGAGGAGTGAAAAGAAAAAGAAAACACATTACAATGTACACATGTACAATAGATAGGATGACGAAAAATGTAATCTCATCCAATGCCCATCAATCTCCTGAGGAAGGCAAAGTGCTCAGTAGTGAGGCTTTTCGTGAGCAGATCTGCAGGATTTTCGTTAGTGGTGATCTTGACAAGGTCAACAAACTTGTCCTCTATGACCCCATGTATGAAGTGATACCTCACCTCAATGTGTTTTGTCTTCACATGGAAGATCGGATTCTTGGCTAGCTGAATAGCACTCATAGAATCCAAATGTAGTATAGGTATAGAATCAATCCCAAGGTCATGAACCAAACGACCCAACCATATGGCCTCCTCACAAGCCTCAATGGCTACAATATACTCGGCCTCAGTGGTAGAGAGAGCCGCACACTTCTGAACCTTGGACATCTAAGAGACAACACCTCCAGCATAGGTGAATACATAGCCAGAGGTGGACTTCCTACTATTTGCATGTCCTATATAATCAGAGTCTGTATACCCCACAACTCCAATATCTTAGCTACCATAGTAAATACACATATATATTGTGCCTTTCAGGTATCTCATGATACCCTTCACATCATCCCAATGTTTCTTGCCATGTGTAGCCATATACCATGCCACAACACCAACTACAAAGGAAATATCTAGACGAGTGGCTATCATAGAATACATCAAACTGCCCATGGCTGATGCATAAGGGATATTGACCATCTCAATGCTCTGCTCATCTATCTGTGGACAACTATCTGTGGACAACTATATGTGGACAATCAACTTGTGAGACCTTCACATAAGAAGGTAATGGACAGCCAATAGGCTTCATAGTCCCTGATGCTTGTCGCACTTAATGCCCATACCAAGAATGTGAGAGGCCTATCCCAAATCCTTCATCTCAAAGCTCTTCTTTAGCTGAGATTTAAGAGCATCTAGCTCATCATGAGCTCTCCTTGCTATCAACATATCATCCACATAAAATACCAAAATAAGCAATGAGCCATCACGAGCTATCTTTGTGTAAAGACACATATCCATAGCACTCCTTGTAGCCCCGGACTGCATAAAGGCATCAAACTTATGATACCACTCCCTAGGTGTATGCTTCAAGCCATAAAGACTTTTCTTCAACTTGCACACTAGGTGCTCCATGCCAAGTTCTGCAAAGTCCTTAGCTTACTCCATGTAAATCTCATCATGAAAATCCCCATGCAAGAATGCAGTCTTGACATCCATCTAATACATGTCAAAGTCAAGCTACGCGACTAAGGCTAAAACCAAGTATAGGGTAGTCATCTTGACCACAGGAGAAAAGACTTCATCAAAGTAAACTCCGTGCTCCTACTTAAAGCCCTTAGCAACAAGTCTTGCCTTATAAGTTGGCTTGGGGTGCCCAGGGGTACTTTTCAGCTTGTACATCCATTTGCATGGCAAAGCCTTCTTGCCGTTAGGAATGCAACCAAATCCCAAGCTATATTCTTATTCAAGGAGTCCATCTCAGACTACATAGCCTTCTCCCATGAGTGATTGTCACCCCTACGCATAGCCTCATCATAGGTGAGAGACTCTCCTATATCTATAACCAAGACATAATGCATACAGGGCTCAAATCTATCAGGTGGATGTCTAACTCTAGTAAAGCGTCTCACTGCAGGCTCTGCTGCATGTCCAACACCCTGGCCATGTATACCAACTATTGTTGCAGGCTCTCCAACTGGTTGTATAAGAGCATGTGGCTCCTCCTAGAATATAACCCTGTGTATCTCTACCACCTTCTCAAGTTGCCTATGCATCTTGTCTTCATGGAAGACTACATCATGGCTATGGATGACTTTCCACACCTACGGATCCCAGAGATGATAACCCATCTCGCTTGCATCTCCATAGCTAAGGAAAATCCATTTGACACTTTTAGGATCTAACTTAGTCTACTTGTCCTTAGGTACACGACAGAATGCCTCACATCCAAAGACACATAGATATCTGTGCATAAGACAGGGAGGTTTCCCAGTCTATACCTCCTCTGCAACCTGGAAATCGAAACCACTAGAAGGTGATCTATTGATAACATGCACACTTATACTGATTGTCTCAGCCCAAAAGCTCTGTGTTAGGCCTACATGACTAAGCATACTTCATATACGCTCCTGGATGGTTCTATTCATTCTCTCAACCAAACCATTCTGGGGGGGGGTATAGGGAGCGGTCAACTGACGCTTAATACCCCTCTCGTCACATAGCTACTCAAAGATACGTGACACATATTCTCTCCCATTGTCAGTCCTAAGGCATTTCAGCCTATGCCCAGTCTAGTTCTCAACTAATGCAAGCCATCTCTAAAACATAGCCAAGACATCTGACTTAAGCTTAATGGGGTAAGCCCAAACTTTACACGAAAAATCATCAATGAATGTCACAAAATACTTTGCACCACCCATATACTAACAGGGCATGGGCCCATAGACATCCAAATGTACCAATGCCATGGGCTCACTCATGCGTGTCCTACGAGACTTCTTATGTGTATTCCTAGTCTATGTCTACCATAAAGACAATGCTTACATGAATCAAAACATGCATAGTCAAGGGATGGTAAGTACTACAACCAGAAAGCATTTTCATTCACTTCAAGGACATATGGTCCAAACGGACATGCCAAAGAGATACATGTGGGATGGAACTGATTGAATGCAATAGGCATATCTAAACATAAGAAAAAGAGCTTCATCCCTAAATATTCCAGCTGCAAACAAACGTCAAAAACTGAGCAAACAATGGCTCAATCCAAGCTCAAAACCATAGACAAACCATAGGCATACTTTCCCATATGTATAGGCACCAACCGAGCATAATCAGGCATCAAATGACTATGTAGCATGAGCATAAAGTGTAATGGCACAGGGCTGCCCTATTTTGGGCTACCTATGGACTATGTAAAACAATCAATGAGTGAGCAAATTCAGCCCCAAAAGCATCTCACATCATAGGTATACATTCCCCTAGCATTCGGGGCACATTCGGGACCACCTAGCAACCAATGTCAATGACAGACAAGCATAAACATAAAGTGTTGATGTAGCATTGTTTGTGGTTGCGTGTGGACTATGGAAAACAGTCCTAGACTAAGGTAAATCAGTCTACAAATCAATGCCAATGATAACCACCAATATTGAGCATCAAGGGGGTGTTCCCAAGTGCCAAATGAAGTGTTTTCAAGCTGCCAATGAGTGCCAAGGGAGGGATGAAGTGAAAAAATGAATTTTTTAAGTCTTCAAGTTGACCCAAACTGATCTAGGGCTTGTACAAGGGCTGGGCAAGGTCAAGGCAAGGTTGGGGGAGTAGTCAAAGACCCCAGGAGCTCCCTCTTAAAGGGCAAAGTCACCGATAGAGAGTAGGCATCACAAGAAGCAAGAGAACATGGCTATCCTGCTTCACAAAATATGTGGACTGAAGTAAAATAATAGAAGATAGCTCCAATACCTCTGAATGAATGCCTGGGGATGCCCAAATGGTCTAGGTAGGTGCTCGAGAAGCCGAGGTGTGATAGAAGCTCAGGAGAGTCGGTTATGGCTGCCAGGAAGGAGACCCATTGAGTATAGGTAATCAATAGGAAGCTGAAGGAGTCACAAACCAAGTCAAAACGCTTAAGCAACCATGCTCCAATACCAATTGAAAGGTGAGAATGATCAAAGGTTGCATGGAAGAGCTATGGTAGGAGAGCAAGAGCAAGAAAGAGAGAGAGACCAAATGGGAACTCCAACAGTCACAATGTGTGACCAGGCCTTCCTTTATTCAAACTGTCACTAAAAGAATAAAGAATAAAGTGATGGTGACGAGCATCTGCCACTTGTAGTGTGCAGTGGCAAGTACTGTTAGTGTAGTAATACATGGGCGGCTAAGCAAAGGCTCCTTTACTCCCAACAATATTCTCACTTATTCCAAGGCAAAGGAAGATTATCCCAACCATCTACAAATTTTTCTAGAAATTATTTGAGAAAATAAGTTTTTGCCAAAAAAAGAAAGAGCGGCCACCACCCCAAAGTATCAAAGAATTTCAAGGATTTTTGGGTCTTACAAGGTGATATAGAAATTTTATCAAAGATTACTCCTTGATACTAGCACCCCTCACTAAATTACTTTAAAAGCAAATAAAATCACATGGAGATCTCAAGAGAAAGAGAGTTTTGATCAGCCAAAGAAATGTCTCAATATTGCCTCCATCCTAAAGCTGCCAGAATTTATGAAGGAATTTGAGGTCATTATCGATGCCATCATCATGGCACTTAGATATGTTCTTACTCAAGAAGGGCATCCAATGGTGTATTCTCCTCGCAAGCTTAAACCCTATAAGAAGACTTATGCTATGCATGACCTTGAGCTTTCACCATTCATTCTCGCCCTAAAATTATGGTGTCATTACTTGCACATAAGAAGTTTCACTCTTGTGACAAACCATAAAATTCTCAAATGGATTTTCACCCAACCTGATCTCAACATGCTCGAAAGAAGATTTTCTCTTGTGACAAACCACAAGTCTCAAATGGATTTTCACCCAACCTTACCTCAACATGAGACAAAGGAGATGGATTAAACTCCTCCAAGAATCCAACTTTGAAATAAAGTTTTATCTTAAAAATGATAACAAGGTAACTATCACCTTGAGCATGAAATCTTCCCTAGATTTCTTACTTTTGGAAGAGCATGCCAGTAGAGGATTTTTTGCAAGTCTAATTTTCATGCATAGAAATCCTATTTTAGAGACTGTAGCTGCTAAAATTCCTAAGAACCTTGACTATCTTGAATTAAAGAGGCCCATCCAAACTGAGGGAGATAGTCAAAATACCAAGGACAAATTCATGCATTATCACATTGATGGCAAGCTTTTGTACTACCAGCATAGGTTTGCATCTGTGCAATAGTTGGGACCTCAAGAAGAAGATTCTATGGGGGGAGGCCCATGATAGTTAGATAGTCAGACATCCTAACTATGCAAAGACTATAAATGCAATAAGAAAAAGTTATCGTTGGCTTGGAATGAAAGTTAATGTGTAAAGATATATCACTCAATACTTGAGTTGTCATCAAATTAAGGCTAAGAGGATTAAGCTACTAGGAGAGCTACACCCATTAGATATACCACAAATGAAGTGGAAGCGCATCAATATGGGTTTTTTAGTAGGTCTTCCAACATTGCAAGGTTAATACAACTCAATTCTAGTAGTCTTTTATACATTGGTAAAGGTCATTCGTATATATACATTCATGTGACGATTACTTTTAAAGCATTCAATATTTCTAGGTAGTTCATCAAGGAAAATTTCAAATTGCATGGATCTCCAAAAAGGATTCTCAATGATAAAGATGCATTGGTCACCTCTAAATTATGGGCATGTCTCTTTCAAGCCATTGGTAAACAACTCTATCTTAGTACAATCTATCTTCAAACTGATGGGTAGACTGAAAGATTTAATCAAGTGTTTGAAGATATTATGAGAGCATACTATAGCAGGGAGCCACAAAAGTGGATAGAATACTTACCCTGAGTGGAGTTTGTCTACAATACCTCATACCAACTATTAACCCTCAAATGAACAAGGTGGAAAATCGGGAAAATCTAAAGCAAAAGATAAGGTCAAGGCAAAAGTGAAACGGGAGACGAAGGCACACCAGAAGAAATATGGAAACACAAGGAGTGTAGAAAAGTCTTGAATTAATGAGAAAGGCGCACAAGAAAAAAAATGCAAGTCAATGCTTTTGTAAAAGAATACAAGGCATACCACGATTTATTTTAAGAGTGCCTCTCGCTCGAGGGCTCATACCCGTACAAATTGTAAAGGTAGATGGACTGCAGGAAGGAAGCTAGGAAGATTGGAGGACAATGGAAAAAATGGCCTATACTATGGCCAGCCATGTGAAAAGGGGATGACCGCCCAAATGGGATTTAGGGCTTTGTATATAAAGTTCAAAAAGATGAATGAGAGCCCATTCTTTGGTGTGTAGCAAAAAGCTTCTTCTTCTCTTCTCTTGTCTTCTTGTGAGTGCTTGAGTGAGGAAGTGAGGGAGTGAGGGAGTGTGAGAGAGTGAGGGATCAAGGAGAAGAAGCTCCCCTTCTCCTCTCTTCATCTTCTACTCTTCACTTCTCTTCTCTTGTCTCACACAACTATGGAGGATGGAGCTTGATGGAGTGGGATTGAGGTTGCTTGAGCTTGCCTCAAGGATCCTGGAGCTACCGGCATGCAAGAGAGAGGAAGGTACTCAATCGAGCATCAAGGTAAGCTCACTATACACCATGCCTAGGGATAGTGTGTCAACTATGTGAGAGGTAGCCATGGCCGCTTGGCTTGAAATGCTTGACCAATAAGCGGTCTGTAGGTCTCAAGGGTTGAGCTAGAAAGCTGCCTTCATTTTGGTTCCATTGTCGGGACTGACGGATTTGAGCCTTGAGCGCCGTGTACTTCGAATCGAGCATGGAAGTAAGGTTTCATCCCCAAACTAGTGCTTGAGGTAGATAGGAGATTCATGCATTTTAATCTACGAAACAAGTAAGTATTTTGGGTTTCCAATGTGTAGATGAGTAGGTTGGTGCAGCCAAGTATTATCTTGTGATTTTCATTTGCATTAAGGTAGGATAGAACCAAGAGATTGTGAGAAAACAGTAGGGTTTTGTTGTTGTAAACAAGGCACAACCAGGAAAAGAGCTGGGGAAAGATGGGCTTCTAGGCCTAATGACTAAGAAGGGTGAATTGGGACGTAAGGACTGAGTAAGGTAGGTCCCTAAAACCCCAAGGATAGGGAAAAAGAGCTCATTTCTGCACACTGAGAGTGAAAGAGAGAGCTTGAGAGAGAGAGAGAGAGAGAGAGTTGTAGGTCACATAGAGATCACACCCATTGATTCAGGGTTCTCAGACCATATCAGGTAGATACAAACCTTACTGGCTATGTATTTGTTTGATCTGGGAAGTCCTGCAGGTGGCCATAACCACTGCATGGAGAAATCAGCCAAAACGCATCGTGTTGCATGGTTACAATGTGTCTTGGTCCGATTCCCAAAGTCGGGCAATTGGACCGTCCAACTAGAAGAATCGGACCATCCAACTTCCAGGAGTCGGATGGTCAGACCACTAGACCATCCAGTCAGACACACTTGGCAATCAAACCAGCCCCTTTTGTTCGATTAGACCAACCATCAATCGGACAACCTTTTGTCCAATCAGACAACCTTCTCCAATTGGACCGCCCATCCAATCAAACACCCCATTTGTCCAATCGAACAATTGTCCAATCGGACCCAGTAGGAATTGGACCAAGTTGTCCGATCATTGGACCACCTTTAGTAGTCGAACCACCACAGTCACGACTGTCCGATTCTGAAGTAAAACCACCCAGAATCTGACTATCTAATTCTAGGAATCAGACCAATTGGAACACATTCCTGAACACCGCTAGAGACCCGACCTACCTTGCTGAAGCTAGGAACCGGAGAAAACTGCAATTGAATAGTCTAAAAGCGGCCCTAGTAGCCTGGCCAAGGGACCGACTTGACTTAGAGCTAGAAATCAACCTTTACATTGTAACCTAGTCATGATAGAGTGAAGAGGGAGCAGCATAGGCCCCATGAGCAACCAGAGACCTGTGAAAGATGCGGGATCTAGGACATGGCAGTTAGTTATGGTGGATGGAAGGAGAAGAGTGGACTCATGATGGAGAAGACAAAGACACTGTTTGTTACACAAGTGAATTAGGTTCCAAGATTGAGACTTGGACTCATAAACACAATCTTGTGTATGTGGACAATGACACTGACACTTTACTGAAAAGAAAAGAGTACTATCATTGCATTAAGAAAAGGAAGCAAGTACAATGCTTTATAGAAAAGTAGGCACCACTGTGCATATGGGATAGGTAAGCCTGCATGTCCTTGGCCCTGAAGCTCCATACAAAGAGGCTATCAATGAGCGTGATTGCTGAATCTCAACACCCCTCCTCAATCACAACTAGAAAGGCACAAAGTGTGTAGAGGCTGTAATGAGAACCACCTGCAAAGTGTGGGCACACCACAAACATGGTAGACACCAGAGGCTGTCGCAGAAAAAGCTAAGTGTGGGCACCAAAACATGATAGACATCTAGAGGCTATAACAGGGGCCTCACAAAGTGTACAGGGACTGTAATGCCAAGTTACATGAGGAGTTTACAAAGCTTATAACAAGAAGCATTAGGGCAAGGAAATACAAGGCTTTTAAAATAGTCTATCAGAGTAAAGAGAGTAGAAGGACTGATGAGTCTTGTCCTTCCAATCCTGGCAGTCTTCATCTTCATCTTCTCTTCATCTTTTTATCCATGGTCTTCTTCTTCTTTCACAGCTGTAAGATAGGCCTTTTGGGACCTCTTTCTAGCATGATAGAACTTCTCAGTGTGTCCGGTCCTTTTGCAGAAGTCACAGAAGAGCGGTTTCTTTTTTGTTTTTAAAGAAAAAGAAGAAGATCCAATGCATTGGTTATGGTTTCGGTAAATGCATTGTACCATATTTCTTTCACCTTTGTATATGTTGTTTACATATAATATTTGTTCATCCTTTGAAGTGCTAGGCTCTTCTTTGCTTTTAAGTTTCTTTTATTCCTCTAGCAAAGAGGCTTTAATGTCAACAAGTTGAGGATCAGGCATATTGGTTAGAGTGGTTGATACATTATCATAAGCAGGAGGCAAACTTTTTAACAAGACACCAATACAAACATCTTCATCCATTTTTAGCTTTATCCTTGCAAGTTGAGTAAGCAGGCTTTCCATGTAGTTCAGATGGCATGCCAGGGATGTATGAGGCTTCATATCAAGTCGGAAAAATTCAATCAATAGACCATACTTAGACGACTTTGACTATACACCAAATAAGGTATCCAATTTGCCCCAAGTATCATGGGACGTGTCACAGGCATCCACATGATGGATGTAGCTGTCGTCCAATTCCAGTTTAATGATGGCTTGTGCCTTGTCATCATTCTTCTGCCAAGTAACTGCAAGGTCCGCATCCCGAGGCTTCTTCTCTTTGCCATTTGTGATGGCCCAAAGATCCTTCTTCATCAGAATGAGCTTGATGCGGGTTTGCTAGGTGTGAAACCCGACTCCTTTGAATCGAGCATTTGGAGAGTCTTTTCCCATATTGAGGTTGCAAGATCAGCAGCAAATCAACTATAGAATTCTGAGATTTTATCAGTGGAAGAGCAGATTACAATGTGTCAAGAAACACAGGTAATGACAGTGTGAAAACACACTATGTCTGTGCTGATGTTGAGTTTGAATCTTCTTGTTCGGGGTCATTCGGTCGTTCTTCAATCTTCTCAGGTCCTTCCCCTCCTTGATTTGGTGCTGGGATAGTGGATTAGAGTGGGCTTTAGCTTGGTTTAGTAGCAGGAGTGAGAAAATGAGAGAAAAAATGAGCTTGAAAGATTTTGGCTATGGTGGAATTAGGGTTTCTGAGACAGGGCCCTGGTTTTTCAGCTGTTGTGACCTCAATACTTGATCATTTTCAAAACTTTTTACATGTATAGGAAACTTATGTCAAGGGCTATCAAAGCCCCATGGAGATCGACCAGATCGCGGGCAGTACGGCGCACGCAAAGTACTCGATCAGAATCGGCGCAGATCAGGACTTGCGCAGTCGATTTCTGTAATGCCGGGGCCAGAGAGCAACAATATCATCAGTTAATGTGATAGGGAGTTGCGCCTAATGTTGGGAAACATCTTCCAAGCAGAGGTCATAGGCTGATTTGACCTTTAGAGGGAGATCCCAGCCCTCTATCAAAAGGTATGTCCAGGCTGGCTGTGGGAGCTTTCGCTCAACCGCCAAGACCCACGGACTGCTTATTGTTTCAAGCGTTCCAAGTCGAGCACTAATGGCTACCTCTCACATAGCCGACTCGCCATCCATATCTACTGGTGTAGTGAGCTTACCTCCATGCCGTTCGAGTTACCTCCTCTCCCGCGCACTCTGGTAGCTCCATGATCCAAGTGCAAGCTTCAAGCAAGCTCCATCCTCAAGCTCCACACTCCAAGCTCCATTGCCGCGAGAAGACAAGAGAAAAGAAGAGAAGAGAATAAGAGAGGAGAAGATGGAGAGCTTCTCCTCCTCGATCCCTCAACCTCACACACTCACTCCCTTACATTCTCATACTCCCTCTCTCAAGCACAAGTTCAAGCAAGCAAGAACAAGAAGAAAAAGAAGAAGAGGAGAGCTACTTTTGGCCACACACAATAATGAGCTTCTCATTCACTTTTCAACTTTATATACAAAACCCTTTTGGGCGATCATCCCCTTTTTCTCTTTTTTACATGGCCAGCCATAGCCTAGGCCCTTTTTCCCATTGTCCTTCTATCTTCCTAGATTCCTTTCCATCGCCCGTCTACATTTTCAAATTGCACGGGTGAGAGCCCGGTGCTCCTTGAATTAAACCATGATGCGCTTGTGCTCTTTTACAAAAGTTTTGACTTGCGCTTTTCCTTGTGCGCCTTTCTCCCTTATTTAGGACTCTTGTCCTTGCGTGTCTTTGTCTTCCATTTCTCTTTGCCTTGGCCTTTGTCTTTGTCTTCTGCTTTAGCTTTTCTGAATTTTCCACCTTCGTTCGTTTGAGGGTTTTCACCTTTGTTCATTTGAGGGTTAACGTTACCCCCCTCCTAGACAAGTGCCAGTCCCATGGCACTCACCGTCGTAGGTAGCAGGCTGTAGTATGCACCGAAGACGTGGGTGACAAAGATGCCTGTGGTTTCCATGGAGGAGTATTGGGGGTGGTGTGAAAGAAGGTCCTACGGGCCTGTTGGTGGCCAAGGTGGCGGGTGGAAGGGTTGTTGGAGTTGGTGGTAGGGTTGTTCTGTGTTGGGGATTGCATTAATGGCCAGCACAAGTGTAGGTTTGTTGGGGATTCTACACATGACGATTCTTTGCGGGCTTGTCGGATGGTAAGGGATAAGCGTTCAGAGTTGGGTGTCGCTAAAGAGCGATTGAAATTTCGTTGGAGGCTTCAATACGTGCAATTTCAAAACCTCTCGTATGGTCTCTCCCTAAGGGGTAGTGCTAGTCTTCTTATCGTGGACAAGACATATTTGATTAGTTTGGGAGACAGGTCGAACTCTAAGTAAGCTGAGAGTATTGTCCTGCACTTGAGGACCCAAATTGTGTATATACTTTGGTGTAGATATTATGTAAGTGCTCATGCATACTTAGATATTACGTAGTTAGAAGACCGTGGGCTAGTTTCTCGTAACAATGTGTGGATGAAGCAAATTGTCCATGTTGAGAAGTACACGTGAAGGTATATGAGACATCCTTTGCATTGTGACTACATGACGTAGCATAATTGAATACAAGGACACTACATTTTCGGTAGCTGGAAGCTACTAGACTTGCTTGATGAGGACGGTATACTTTTCATGGCCAATCATGCGGTGCTTACCACCACTGATTGCAATGGTACTAAGGCAGAGTGCAAGAGAGAATTATTCAAGTGGGTCAGGGTGACAGGTCTAACCATAGGCGAGACAAGCTCCCTAGGTATGTCCTGCCCTTGATGTGCCCTGAACAATTGTGGGTGATGCTAAAGGGCTAGGGGACTAGGGACGGAGCCAGTCGATCAAGGTCACTGGATGTACCTAATTTGAGGACCCCTAGGTGCTGTGCTATGATTGTGGGTGCTTCTTATCTTTTCGTTTATTTCTTTTCTTTTTCTTTTTTTCTCTCTCTTTTTTGTTTTTTTTTTGTTTCTTTTTCTTGTGCTTTTTTCTTTCTTTCTTTCTTTTGTTTTTTTTTTCTTCTTCTTTTTTGGGACTTGTCTGACTACAACCATTACAATATGTTGAGGCTATCAGCCTTTCAATGGGTTGAAAAATGTCAAGCTTCGAAGGCTCAGGAAATGGATATTACAGTGATGATTGTGCCCTAGCCTCATTGTTAGAGGAACTGTTGTTAAGATGAAGAGATACACTTGAGATATTGCAACCTTCCTTGCGACACATGCGATATTGGTACAATTGAGGTAACGACTACCGTGAGCCAACTATAGAGCTTGACCCAGAAAGGGAGCGTGGCCCATGAATGTGCGTTGGGCCATGCAATGTGGGTGGTCAGCAAGGGTGATTTTTGCTTTCGGCAGCGTGGCTTTGTCGCGGCTCTTTGTGAGGTCAATGGTCTTGCGGTGATCGGGCATTGAACACTTTCGTACAAGGACCTGTATTATTATGCATCCACTTGTCACTTCGTGAGAGTATATGCTCGCTCGTGTTAAGTGCATCGAACAAATGCAATCATGATAAGACAATTTTTCAGAATTCTATAATGTCTATTGGGATGCCTGTTTCATTGCTTGTTAAGGTCGCATACATTAACGAGAAATAACGGGAATGTGTACAAGTGGGGATCTTGCCCCTTTACTCATCAACAAACAAAATGTTCTGGCATGCTGACTTGTCGAGCTACTTATACATGATAGGGATTTAGTCGATAGCTACGAGGCGGGGTGAGTCTGGTTGGCTAGGCGACCAGGGAAGTGCTAGCGCAGGGCTCCCGTGAGGCTGGGCAGGGAACATGTTGGCTGGGGCATGAATGGTGTAGTCCCGGGCCGCTACCGTTTCCAGAATGTCTTTAAACAAATCATTAAATTCTATTCTATCCCGAGCTGCCCTTTTTGCCCTTGAGCATCTGGTGCCTGAGCGTATGTTAGGGGTTTGTGCCATTGGTGTTGTCACATTGTGTGTGCCTCCTCGAGCGTCCGCTCCCCTGGCCCGTGGATTCTTCGGCCTTCGTCCGAGGCAGTGCCGCTTGGGGCCGCGTTTCTTGGCTTACCTTTTAAGAGTGGGCACGTAGCGCACCGGCGGAGGGGCGTGTGCTGCATGGTCCTGTCGGCTGCAGAGAGTGTCCTTGTAAGCTAACTGCCCTTGGTTCCTCATATTTTCCTCACGGGGGCCCTGTAAGATATGAATCAAGGATTAGGATTTGTCATATGATAAGACCATTCATATGTAAGGGATTATAGTGGAGATTATCAAGCGCATAGGACGAAAAGGGGAGGGGTGGGGCATGCAATGCTTGTTGTAGAGGGATGGCCCCCATGATGTATATTTAGCCTCTTGCCATTAGTAGATCTTGGTACACACCGAGTTACCTCAGCTGGCGATCATGGATTTAGGCAGGACTCCTCCTTGGAAGGATAGATCGGAAAGGGAAGAAGGTGTACAAAAAGGGACTATATCTTGTCTACACCATCAGAGTTGTTGGTCAAGGCTTCCTATGGCCGTAATGTGGGTTGCATGCCCTTCACTTGGAGGTGGGGATGGTCACACAGCTTTTCAATGCGTGATGAGAGGAGGACTTGAGAAGCTTAGCCTGTCAGACCCAACTCTTCTCCCTGCGCTTAACCATCATTGCCTATGTGTATTGATATTGTTTATACATAGTGACACAAAAATCATTGTTTATTTATATACATATTTATGAATCCATATCACTTCACGAGGATAAGAACCAATTGTAGAACTCAGGGTTGTACTGGAGCGTAGCACACGCATCCAGCACTCGTGGCAGCTTAGTACTGATAGATATTTTGCCACATCGAGCAGCATAGAACCTTGTCCGACTCTACTGGTAATGCGTAACTGCTCCTCAGTGAGAACCTTGTCAATCAAAGGGCTCTCTAGGCTAGTCCCAGCTAAGTCCGTACCCCGAATGCCAGTTAGTACTCAAAGGGAAGTTGGTGCCACATAGGTTAGGTCCCTTTGGGATCGCCATTCGACCAATCGCTCCTCAAAGACTGTCATGATCTGAGCCCCTAGTTTGGCCATTACAACGCGGTATTCGCACCAACGCTGCTCAAATTGACTCTGGCTTGCTGATAATCGCTTTAGTTGCTCTATATCTATGAGATTCGATCGGTAGAGCACTTCATTGAACGTGACGGTTAAGCGCAGTTCGTCAGCCTCCTCGTCAGAGATGAGTCACATGTGTTCATGTAAGAGCTTATTATAGTGCTCGTCAAGATGTTCTTGCTCTTCCCAAGATAAGGGGAATGGTAAGTATTCTTCGAGCTGCTCCTTAGGGAATGCGCCCATGTCCGCAAGGACGTAAACACGTGCGAACACTGAGCTTAGCATCCAACTCAGTTAAGCATTCTGTGACACTTCTATGTTCAATGAAGGCTTGATTGGTTGCTATCTCATGCAAAGTTCTAAGAGTTTCCTTAGGCTTTAGCATAGCTGGGGGCTTAGGCCTAAATGAGCAAGATTGGTCAATGCTAGGATTGCTTATGCTCTCAGGGATTGTGTGTTTTTCTTGAGGTTTTGCTACTATTCTGTCATGGTTCTTCTCGGATGTGACTGGTATAGATTTGTCATCCTGTTGTGACGACGTGGTATCCACTCTTGATTGGTCGATGTGAGTTCTATTGTCGGTGGATTGAGTGTTGAAAGCAATTGTTGATGCAACATTTGCTTTGATTTTTCAGAGCACACAGATGTGTCTGAGGTTTCACCACTATTAGGAGAGACATCAATGGGTTCCTTGGTGGATGGTCCCGATGCTTTATTTCTCATCTCTCTAGTGCTCTTGGTCTCAATGTTCTTGGGGTCCACAACCACCTGTAGCTGCTATTGTTTTCGATGTTTTCTCCTCTTTTTCTTGGTCAGTGAAGGTGCATCTCTCAATGACTCAGGACCTTGGACTAGGTCAACCGTTGATGTGCTTGGTTGGGCCTCAGCATTTCCTTTCTCTAGTGTGTCCTCATGGTACATAACTGTGGCATGCGAAATAGCCTTGCCAGGTTGTGAGGGTATAACTGTCTCCCTTTTTGGAGAGTCTAGCTCTTCAGCCAACTCCCTTGTGTTTAACTCCTCCAGCCTAGGCTTTAGGCACTTTGAAAGTGCTTGAGTTGTCGAGGAAGTTGGTTGCGACACCTCCTCCACAGGTAAACTACTAAGGACACGTTCCACACAGGGCATTGTCACGGCCAAGGGCTGTGACTGTTGTGATCCCTGATTGGAAGTAGTAGCAGCTAGTTTAGTGGGCTGGCTACCATTGGTGTATTGCGGTGTCAGGTCCCTAGGGCAATCAAAAGTGGTTGCATCCTCTGTTGCCCTTTTGGCATTCGTCAGTGTAGATTGGGCATGAGTTGATCTGGTCACATTAGGTTGCACAGGCATATCCTTGGGCCAATAGCTACGGCTAGTGTCATGTTTCCCCTCTTGGATATTTGGAAGCCTCGATGGAGATAGAGATTGGGAGTGAGCAGCCGCCATTGACGACCGTTGTTGTTGCTTCCTGTGATCATTTGGAAAAAGAGAATGTAGGAGATCTAGGACTCTTGGGTGGACTTGGCACTGGCTGAATGATTTGCTCATGGCTATTAGATGATTTTGCTATTTGCTCTGTTGAGCATTTACCCTTTCCATGAGCAATGTTGTGCCTATGTTGCCTACTATCCTCTTGGGGAATCAAAGGCTCCTTGGGCACTAGTGACTTTTGCATATCCTCAATGATTACACCTGATGTCTGCTTGTCAAGCACGCTAGGCTAAGGATCTTTCTTTCGAACACTCATGTCTGGCTTCTTGCCTCGAGACCTAGAGTTTCTCTTAGATTTCCTCTTGTGCTTCGTTGTTTTTGATTCAATCTTGCCTTCAACCGATAGAGATGGTTTAGCAGGGGATTTTGGTACCCAAATCCATCGGTTACCTGCGTAATACCCTTGAGCGTGTAGCAACACTTTGGATATCCATCGCGGCATTGTACTGACCTTCCATCGATGCCTTCCTCTATAAGGCTTGGGCTTCTTTTGGGGTCTTCTACGATATTTGTAAGTCCAAAGCCCGTCCTTGGCATTGTCTTTTAACCTTCTTGTTTCAAGCATTGCCTCACTCACTGGTTCTCGTTGTTCGACCTGTGCTTGTATCAACTCTTCCAACAAGTCCTTACCCTCATTTGTAGGCTTGACTG